>NW_028136611.1:190000-385000 GCF_965140915.1 Aythya marila | reverse complement strand
TTCGCAGGGGAGCTCGGCCTCGGGCCTGGCAACTGCGCCTGGAAGCCAGGGACGGCCTTGGTGTGCAGCTGGACACCTGGGCCTGAGAAAGCAAGGTCTCTTTCCAGACACTTGGCACCATCGTCACCCAGTGGCTGTCTGAGGGGGACGAGAGAAATGCACAACATCTCTTCCTTCCCTGAAAAAGGGACGGATTTGGACCCAAAACCCAGCTCCTTTCTCTCGGAAGCATCACGTCCTCCTGTCTTTCTTGTATTTGGCTATGACTTTAGGAATCCCTGCAATCCCTGCAGCTGTGTCCCCTGCCAGCTTCTTGTGTGCCCCAAGCATCCTCGCTTGCAGGGCAGTAGAAGATGCAGAAAAGGCCTTGCCTTAGTGGAAGCACTGCCCTGCAGGAGCTCCAACATCCCTCTCAGCAGCACGCTGTAGTCCCCAGATGCCCCCGAAAGGGCACATTTCAGCTACTGGGAAGGAAATGAGCTCGCTCAAGGTGAGCTACCCACTCAAGGCCCAGGTGTCTGTGAGGCGGTGTTGGCAAGGAGTCCTGTTGTGTGAGTCCGTTCTTTGTGGGTGCTCCGTCCCCACAAGGCTTGCTTTTCAAGGCCCAGGAGAGTCTTGTGGGCACTGGCCTGGGGTCCCAGGCTGAGCCAGCTGCTGGCTGGCAATCAGGGAGGCTCGCTCGGTGTCTTGGCTTGGGTTTGCGTGGCCAGGCTGTGGGAGCGGGGGGCTGCAGGGGTGTCCTCTGTGAGGAGAATGCAGCAGCTGCCCCATGGGAGCTCAGGGCCGCTGCCAGGAGGCTCCTTCCAGGAGGGACCCACCCGCTGCTGCCCAGAACGCAGAGCAAAAGGATGATGTTTGCGCCTGGGGGAGAGCTCTTCCTCTTGTTTGCCACTTCATCATCAAACCAAATGAAAACTAATTGTCTTTAACCTCTTTATTTCAGGCCTTCTTTCCTAGTGGTCATTCAAAACTGGGAAAAAAATAGTCTACCAAGTCGGGGTTTTTTTGATTTGATAACAAATCTGCAGACTGTTAAGTCATCAAGCACTTCAAGACTGTTTGAAATAATCTCTACGTTAATATAAAAGGAGTACCGCACACTTCTGCTCAGGAAGAAAATCACGGAAAATGTCAACTTTGATTTTAGATGTTGAATTTGTTGCAGTGAGATCTTCCTCATCGCACGATTCTATTTGGATTTAAACCATATTATCTATGGAGAGACCAAGATTAGGACAAGAACAGCACAGAGTTCAGCATGAAGCCAATCAGGAGCTCAAGTTTGTATTCTTTGTATTCCACTTTATCCTTCTCTTGCTGGAAGGACCTGCTTTTTGAGTCTCCTTCTCTTCACTAGGAGCATGTTCCCTCTTGCTTTGGTAATGCTCTTTCTCAGTGGTTTTAGTCTTGTCCTTTGTATCTTGGCATCTCTCTGTAACAGCTGAGGAGGAAAGGTTTTTAGAGCTACATTCAGTGTCAGACTTGAGAGAGGAAGTTTGCCGCAATTTCTCACCAGGCTCACAAGACTCTTTGCCGGACAAAATGGTTTCTTTTGAAATGAGGTCACGTTCTTTTGATCTTCTTGGTTTCTCCTTGTCTCCATGGTCATCACATTGGTACTATGCGAGGTATTCATCGTTCCCAGGAGATTTCGGAGGGTCCACGACACTGCACAAAATAAAATCACATTTCTCACTTCTGCTGAAGGACGTGAATATTAAGAGTAAAACCTTCCAACGTCAAACAAACAAACAAAAACCTCCGGACTACAGGAACCCTCACAAAGATATGCCATTTAGAAACCTCTCCTGTGATTAGGACACATTCTCCAGCTCCCAGAGAAAGTGCTTTTTCCCCTCTTGCTTCTGAAGCCATTGCACTAAGAAAGCAAACGCATCTGTCTCCTTCCACCTGCTGCTCTGAATAAGAGCCAGAATATTCAAAGCCACTCTATTTGTTCTCCCCACATAGCCGAAAAAACACCAGTTGAAAGAGTTTTCTACCTCTCTCCACGAATTTACATTCACATATCCTATGACTGCAAAAATAGAAGGCGGGGCTCAGGAGGAACAGCCAGTGCTGGAAATGAAAAAAAGCAGCCTGTTTCTTCAGAGTCTTAAGCCTATGCTACTAGGAACAAAACAAAACAAAACAAAACAAGAGGAGAGGAGAACAACAGCGGGAAATTTACCTATTCTCCAGGTGTTCAATTGCAAAGCCTCCTCTGGAGGATCAACAGTTGTGAATTCAGTGTGCTTAGGAGAAATCAGATCTACATCTGAACCACAACTACTTCAGTAGTATCACGAACTTCTGTTACTCTGAAGAAGCAGTCAGCACCGTTTCTATGTTAGGAAAGAGCTGAACAGAGTCTGTTATTCACATCAAGTAGTCAGGCAGGTTTCTTTAGGAAGGCTGGGTTTCACTAGAACATTACTAGCCTGTAAGCCTCATGGCATCACCTTCCATCTTGACTGCTAAACCTCCTTGCTCCCTACTATCTTCTTTGCCAAGATACAGCTGTCCACATTTACTTTTCCTACTTGGCTGGACTGAATTTAAGAAGGTATCTTGCAACTCTTCCTCTTGTTTGCCACTTAATCATCAAACCAAAT
This sequence comes from Aythya marila, assembly GCF_965140915.1. Lineage (NCBI taxonomy): Eukaryota > Metazoa > Chordata > Aves > Anseriformes > Anatidae > Aythya > Aythya marila. The sequence goes on along the minus strand of NW_028136611.1, from coordinate 382,385 downwards.
GGAAACTATTTGCCTTTAACCTCTTTATTTCAGGCCTTCTGATGTAGCGGCACCTCTACAGCGGCTGGGGACTGCAGGCAGCTGTCTGGAGAGGTCGAGGAGATCTGCTGGCAACTTTGAAGCAATTTCCGTCCCTGGAAGATTGCAAAAGTGGGCAAGACCCAGACCAACCCGATCTCATTTCAAAGTTAACCTTGCTTTGAGTAGGAGGCAGGGCCAGATTACCTCCGCAAGTCCCTTCTATTCCTTTTACCCTTAGAATCTGGGGATGTTTCAGCTAAAAAGGAGGGCAGAAACACTCTCAATAGGTGTCCACCATGTAGTAAAACAGTGCCGTGTACCTGGTTAACCTCAGCAGCCCGCAAAGCATTTCTATTTGCAGCAGTGCCCTGACCCCAGCCTCTTGCTGAGCTCTGTCCTGTGCTGCTCGGATGCTCCCGCTGCTCAGACATGGGGGCTTAGAGAGCCACCGGGCCAGCACAAGCCCCTCAGCTCACTGTCAAACTTCACATTTGGCATCTTTCACTTCACCAGCGCCGCCGGACGAGGAGCCCAGCGATGCCTGATGCCGCTCCGGGCTCACCTAAACGCGGGGCTGGAAATTCAGATGCAAAGCTGCGAAGGTTTTTCTTAGTGAAAGCATGGAATGAGTGGCCATCAGTGACTAACCTTACAGGAAGGCATTCACTTTGTGAATGCTGCAGTGAATGAAGACTGAAGGCGTTTTCTGAATGACCTAAGGAGAGTCCTCCCCGAAAAGGAGGACGGTTTATTGTCTATGTAACATCTCCTTTGAAGGTTCGAGCACGAGATCCACCAGGTTTAAAATCTCAAGACACGGATCTGCCACCACAGAAGCAATACATTTCATCTACTAAGCCTAAATACCGTATTTTGCCTCCTCTGTAGGTTTAAAAAAACACGGCCATGCTTGAAGGAATGCATTCTCAGATATTCTACCTATTTACAGTGCTTTAATTAATACCACAGACATGTTGTGCTGTTCAGGGGAATTTGCAATTACATTTTCATTTCCAACCAAACGCAGCCTGACACAAATTGGGAGTAACAGAAACGAATCATCTGGAAGCCGGGATATGCATCATTCGCCATTTTCTAAGAAAATGACAAAAATATAAAACCCCAGCAGTCTGAGAACGTGAGCAATGAGGTAAAGGCATGATCAAACAAACGCGAAAAGCTACTACAGGAAAACTACTGACAGACTAAGGTTAGCTGCTCTGAAAGGGCTGTGTGGGTGGACCCATTGTCTTCAAGTTCAAGCTTTTTCCTGCAGAAACTGCCAAAAATTACGCCAAATATAACAATGGTTTTGCAAGATGGATAAACGTCCTCCAGTCTGAAAGGGAGAAGAAAAGCCAGTGAATGCCCACATCAAGAGGACTTTGCTGATCCCCAGGTATATTCAAGTTACATCTGTCTTTGAAATATACGCCCCTAGTTTAGGCTTATCTCATAAATTAAGGAGAAAAAGGCATCTAAGCAGCCAATTGGAGGAAAAAGAAAACACACTGCACTTATGGTTGATTCCTATTGAGGAGTTCCAGATGAAACAGAGAACAGGATCTCAAAACTTATTTTTACAAACTGCTGCTCTTATTCCTGTTCCCACAGGAACTGACAGTTCAATAAAGGGCTTCAGACTTCACTCAAGTAGTCCTGTAAATACTGTTTGTCATTATAAGGAAAGATCTCTGTGCTTTTCAGTGCTGTGACACGCCTACATATCAAAGCCTTTTCACGAGCAAACTGTGTCGGCATTTGGACTGGCTTTTTAGAATGAAACCAGGGCTTTCAGCGAATAATCCCATAAGAGACATTTGAGAGTCAGCAGAAGTAAAAGCACTGCCTCTGCTTCTTGCAAAATCCTTAGAGTGCAGCCCTAAAAACAAAGTTGAACCTTCCCCAAAACGCTGAGAAATACGAACACTGAGAAGTTACAGACACACACGGATCAGCACTACTTTACCTTCTGTGGGTCAACGGGCTTTGCAAATTCCCTGAAACGTCTGTCAGTGGCAAGTCTGTGAGTAACGTCCCTCAAGAAAATTCTAAGGTCACGCAAGGTATCCTTCTCTTCCTCCTCCAGCATCTTTACTTCTTCCTCTTGTGGCTTCTGAGGCTCAGCTGGTGGTGCTACAGGCACAACTTCCAATGTCCAATCAACTTCAATTCATCAGGAAAAATTAGCCAATTTACAGTACTCAAATACAAGCATATGACAAATTACTGACAGAAAATGACCACCAAAGCAAAGCCCAAAGAGCTAGTAACTTCGATAGGAAAGTTTTAGATGTACTTCTCATATCCTCCTCACCTCTTTTCTTTACAGGAGGCTTAGCCACTTCATTTAGAATTAGGTCCTCAAAAAAAGGCTGCTCTCTCTGCCCTACCAGGCAACTCAATATTGCACACTTCTCCAAATTCCGTATTAAATAATTTTTGCATCTAAAGCAGAAGGAGGAGAGACATTTCAGATTTAAGGCCACAAAAAACTCATCTTCGATTCCAAAAAGACGAGTACCTTTTCAAATTAAGAATAACCTGAAGAACACAAACTGAAAAAAGTTATCTTCCTGGCCTTAAAACGCTACATTTTCACAGGCTGGCACGGCAAATTCAAATATCACCTTTAAGAATCACCTGTAGAATTAAAGCTCGCTGAAGGGATTGTATGCTACACTGGTAAAGTAATGGCTTTCACCACATCCAACAGCGCCTCCTTTGTATTTACTTGCCTTGCTGCAGCCTTTACTTAGAACCTTTATGGCTATCGAGGGAAGAGACAGGCTTCAGCAGACAAGTGAGGGCTTTTTGCTGAGTTTTTATTTCTCTACCAAAAGGTGTCTGAAGTAGCTAGTACCTCTACGTCTTCCTCCATTTTCAAGTTCTAGTAATAAAAGGTAGGTGAGGAATTTCACTACTTATTTTAGAAGGAATTTACAGCCTGTACAAAAACTTCTGTGGGAACTCAAGCACTTTCAAAGCAGTTGATAATAAACACGTCTAGGTAAGACCCGTTCTCTTCCCCCAATGACTGAGACCAAATCATCACAATGACAACAGCGTGGTCCTGTTTTGGGCACCTTCCCTTAATGTAAACTCTCAGAAGTCAATGAAGTTCTGCACCTACTTTTACTACAGTTTATTTAGGAATGCAACTAGAATTCGATTCCAAAGTTACTTTAGCAGAAATTGGAACTCAGCTTTCCAGCTTGGAAAGCTTTGGCCTATATGAAGAAAGAAACTGATTTACTTATTTTTTTTTAATCAAAGTGTTTCAATTCTCTACTAAATTGCATTATTAGCAGTTTACCCAACATAGCATGGAATGGCAGACTGTCAGAAGAAATCTCTTCAGTAAAAACATCCTCTTGTCATTTCAAGCACTGCATATTCTTGACTGAACCACTTTGTAGCCACCAGAATTATTGTATTAATTTATTATTTGCATGTGTGAGAAGGGGGTGAAAGTCACTTGCTTGACTCAGAAAAAACCTTAAGCAGATTCTTTCACAGTATTCTTTTTCTCTAAGCAAATTTTAAGTGATTTGTTAGGGTGCCTGAGTAATAACAGCATGCATTTAAGAAAGCACAGCATTTTGATGCTGAAAGCATTCATAAATTACAAGACACTGAAGAAATAGTAAGGAAAGTATTGACAAATACCTCTTCTGGGAGATCTGAGTGACGTACATCAGACGGAGCAAGCAGCAAAACTGGCAAAAATGCTGGAATGTTAAGTAGTAGAGTTAGAAAAGTAAGTTTCAAGGCAGGTCCGGCGTTGTCCCACCATAAATGGATATCTGGGACATAAATTGTGCTTGGTGCTGTCTTCTGAGCATTTCGGATCAGCTAGTGAAAAGGAAAGCTTGCGTAAGAAAACTAAAACACGTACAAGAACCTCTTAATACACAGCTACATAGCCATCTGACTGCCCCATGAAATGAAACTACGTGAACAGAGTGGCAAGCATCCTTTCACATAAGGAATTTCTCTGTGCACCCTTTCAGATTATCAGTATTCGGACAACTCTAGTCAGAAGATGGGAAGGATATATTCAGGCAGTGGCTAGACACCGTAGCTATATGGCCACAGCCACAATCATCGCATAACAAAGAAAGGAAATGTCCCTCTTAAGGGACACATCAGTATTCAGTCGTGTAACATGTCTGTCCTTACTTGTATGGCTCTCAAACGTTTCCACTAAAGGTAAAAATATTTTAAGGTAGTGATGCCAAACAAGAAAATGGATTTCCTGCCTAAAAGTAAAAACACCAAATCTGGTCATTTTTTCTAGTTAAAACCACATCACCGTGCAAATGAAGTGTTTTCTGAATGTTAATGCTTTTAGTGCACATACTGCAACAGCACAAGTTGTGTATGTCCGTGCGAAAACAAAATAAACAGAAGCCCCAAACCTCGGTTGCCTTACTAATATAATTTAGAAGAAGCCTACAAAAAGTAGCCGACATGCAGTCTGATACAGAGCCATCTACTGGGAGCACACAGTCTTAGGAGGCAATGAGAACTACTTTCTGGATCCCAGTGACATGAGCAGCATTTCTTTCCACAAAGAGATGTTCGTTAGCAACACCGCCCAGCTTCCTGAGCTGCTAGCAACAGCCTCACTGTAAAATTGGGTATGGAAAATGTCGACATGTACAACATCCAGATTGTTTGTGGTGCTGTCTAAAAGAAAAGGGGATTTTCAGACAGAAGCAAACATCCCAGCACATTAAAACAAGGCCACCTCCATTACCAATGAATTTTGCTCACCTTACTTGCAACTCGATTGATCCTTTACATACAGTCAGTGAATCCGATGAGAAGAAAAAGAAAAAAAGGTACCTGTCTGCAGATTTCTTCTGGCGATGCAACGTTTGTAAGCAGAACAGAAAGGTCCAGGGTGTAAACAGGAAACTTCTCCAAAACGTGCAACACCACGGGTGCCACGTAAGAAACCCGGCCGTACCCTTCTTTTCCTACTATTAGCAGACGGGGCTGGCATGATGTTGGTTTGCAGAAAGCACTCCTAGAACAAGAGTTAAGAAAACAAGCTTATAAATGAGGTGCTGAATAGACACACAGATGTTCCAAGTAATTTTCCTATAGACTTTCTTTTCCCTCCCCAAATAATCCAAATGGCAGCGGTACATTAAATACATGTAAGATTTCCAGTTAAGTTATTCACTCATTCCAATTGTTTCACCTTCTTCCCTTTGTTTCATCTTCTTCCCTTTTGTTTCCTATTCTTTACTAAACCAAGACTGCAAATTAATATCCCTGCAATCTTGCTTTACTACTAGGAAATAAATTGGTGAGGAGCATTTGTTTCCCCACTACAATCAGGCTGTACCTTTGCTGGCTTAAATCAAAGATGCTAGAGACTTAGCCTTGCTCTAAAGCACAGAAAATCATCTGGACAGCACAGCAATAGAAACGGAGAAAAATAACTGATCCAGCTGTGACAACATGATCTAACTTTCCAACTGTGGGCTTGCATGACTTCCATACTAAAATATCACAAGATTAACACAACTTGGTGGCTTAACAAATAAAGACACCATTCACATTTTTCTCAAGGTGTTTTAACAAGCCATTTCTCAGTTTTCTTTCTGCTACATAATTCACTACTGGTTTAACAATCCTGGAAAACAGAAGGGCAAAAGGTGGCAACACAAACCCATAAAGTTGGGGTATTTTTAGCTAAAAGGACAGACAGCACATTTATGTGGTCTTGAGTCTTTCAAAGAATGCCATGGATTAAGTCAACGTGTTCTGGTAGTCTACTAATCACTTTGGCTTACAAAGAGAAGCCTGGGCTTTTCAATTTGGTCATTCAGAGCAACTTCGTTACAACTTTAGTCCCTCCACCCTTTCTTCTTGTGAATACCAAGCACCCCTTCAACACACAAACTTGATGTTGCCCCTTCGTCTACCACCCCTCGCACTTTTAACAGCTGGAACTGTTTACAAAGACTCAGCAGACCTGAGAATTTAAACGTAACAGGGATCTATCTTTCTTTACCTGCTGAAACAGAGGCATTTTTTCTCTGGTCCGTTAGGCATTCCATCTTTTAATTCATCTCCAGAAACCAAGCATGCATCGTCATCACTGTCAAACATATCATCTTGTAAAATCGGATTGAAATGCTCTGAAAGGCAAAAGAGGTTTGTTAACTTTCCTGAATAGCCTTTGTCTCTTTCTCTTCCATTAATACAGCTTCTAAATCAGTGCCAAAACCCTTTCTTCATTTGAGAGCACACACTGAAATCTACTTCCTAGAGTTCAGCCCACCACAGATCTAAGGAGATGGCACAAGGCCCTACAAAGCTCTACTAAGTCCCACTGATGTGTACGTGTAAGGTACGCTACTCTTGGTGATTTTTTTCTCCCCCTTAGAATAAAGGAGATTACGAACAATTTCTGCAGTTGCTAAATAGATAAAAAAAAAAAAAAACAAAAAAAACAAACAAGACCATTTCTTTCTGGAGGAGGTTCCCACAATGAAAGCATGGGGATAAAGGATGTGATGGCCACAGAATTCCACTCATCTAGTAAATATCAATGCTAATTCATCTCACGTGTATAGTACGATCCACAAACATTTAAATTAGGAGACTGGTTAAAAATGATGATAGCTAAAACAATATTTAGCTTAGACCAGTTATACTTGTATCCTGGTCCTGACATTCTTCAGAAAGGAATTAGATCTTTGGAGGGGAAGCATTTCTACGTCAATGTTTCTGAGTTTTGATTTTTTAAAGAAAAATATGTGCCTTATACTTCAAACCTCAAGTCAACCTCTACAAATGCTAATTATCTTAGCTGCCGTCAGAAGCAGGATGCTTCAGTAGAGAACGCATCGTCCTTTACTGTGTATTGAGTCATTCAGAGCTTCCATTTGGCATTTCAGTTTCGAATCCACAATAAAACCTATGTGTTGTATTCCAGACTTGCCCAAAAAAAAAGACATGCACATGCAAATAATAAAATTCTACCACCATTATGTCTGAAAGCTATAAGTTGATTGCACAAACCACAAGTTTTTGCTTTAGCAGAATTATAAAGAAGTGGATGCTGTGGTTATACCTTGCTGTCGGTCCTCCTTTAGTGCAAGCTGTGCATGCGGGAAGATCTTCTGCACAACTTGTAAAATATTCTCTACTGATCTTTGAAAAAGTGGCTTGAAAATGGGTGAGAGTGCTTGTACGGGTGAAGCCTTGATCCGGTTTGAAGCTGGAACAACCTTCTTCATAGCCATGAAAAAGTCCTTTGCTTTTATTTTAATAGAATTAACGTCTAGTAGCAACTTCTCCCTACTTGCATAAATCTGAGGATAGCATCGGCGTAGAGAGCACAGCGCAGCTTCAGTACAGAGGGATTTGATATCTGCACCACAGTCTCCTAACAAACAAAAATCAAACGTTACATCAGTCAAGGCCCAGGTTTACAACATGCAACATTTAAAGAATTTGTAATGCCAAAACCAAACAGCTTAACAGGGAATTCAAAGTGCTACCGCTCTGCAGGGAAGTTTCATGTTGCTCTGTCGTGGTTTAACCCGGCTGGCAGCTAAACACCACGCAGCCGTTCGCTCACCCTCCCCCCTCCCTCTCTGGGACGGGGGAGAGAAATGGAAAGTGAAGCCCGTGAGTTGAGATAAAGACAGTTTAATAAGACAGGAAAAAAAAATAACAAAAATAATAATAACAATAATAATAATGATGATACAATGGTGATAATACGAAAGTAATAATAGTATGTACAAACAAGTGATGCACAATGCAATTGCTCACCACCCGCTGACCGATGCCCAGCCTAACCCCGAGCAGTCCGGCCCCCTCCCCCCGGCTAGCCACCCCTATATATTGTTTAGCATGACGTCAGATGGTATGGAATACCCCTTTGGCTAGTTTGGGTCACCTGTCCTGGGTCTGTCCCCTCCCAGCTCTTACTGCACCCCCCAGCCTGCCCGTTGGCAGGACAGAGCAAAGGCTGAGATGTCCTTGGCTTAGTATAAGCACTGCTCTGCAACAATTAAAGCATCGGGGTGTTATCAGCACTCTTCTCATTCTAAGCCAAAACACAGCATTCCACCAGCTACTAGGAAGAAAATTAATTCTGTGCTAACTGAAACCAGGACATCTATCCACCCCTTATTCCATACCATTTATGTCATGCTCAGGTTACACTCTTTTCCATACATTCTAATTAGTCACCTATAGTAATCATGGTAGTGATAACATACAGTATAATATACTATTTAACATGGTGCAATTCAGTTCATGGGCTATTCTCACCCAGTATTAAATCTCCTTGAGGTACACACCGGACCTCTCCGTTCTTTTGCATCACCCACCAAGTATATCCAGGTCCCTGAGCGAAAACAATTCCACGAATAGGTTTGCCTTTTCCTGAGGCAGGAGTAGCCCAGACTGTTTTACCCAGCATATTTTTTACATGCACTACAGGAACTTTATCCCCATCTACAGTACGTAACAGGTTTGATTGGGCAGGTCCAGCTCGGTTGGTAGATCCCCTAGTATTGACTAACCAGGTGGCCTTTGCCAAATGCGTATCCCAGTTTTTGAACGTCCCAGCGCCCATTGCTTTCAAGGTAGTCTTTAACAGGCCATTGTATCGTTCAACTTTCCCGGAGGCTGGTGCATGATAGGGGATGTGATACACCCATTCAATACCATGTTCTTTGGCCCAAGTGTCTATAAGGTTGTTTCGGAAGTGAGTCCCATTGTCTGATTCTATTCTTTCTGGGGTGCCGTGTCGCCATAGGACTTGCTTTTCAAGGCCCAGGATGGTGTTCCGGGCGGTAGCATGAGGCACAGGATATGTTTCCAGCCATCCGGTGGTTGCTTCCACCATTGTAAGTACGTGGCGCTTGCCATTGCGAGTTTGAGGGAGTGTGATGTAATCAATCTGCCAGGCCTCTCCATATTTATATTTCAGCCATCGTCCTCCATACCAAAGAGGCTTTGACCGTTTGGCTTGCTTGATTGCAGCACATGTTTCACAGTCATGAATAACCTGTGCTATAGCGTCCATGGTCAAGTCCACCCCTCGATCACGAGCCCATCTGTATGTTGCATCTCTACCTTGATGGCCTGAGGTGTCATGGGCCCATCGGGCTATAAATAATTCACCTTTATGCTGCCAATCCAGGTCCACCTGAGCTACTTCAATCTTAGCAGCCTGATCCACCTGCTGGTTGTTTTGATGTTCTTCAGTAGCCCGATTCTTGGGCACATGAGCATCTACGTGGCGTACTTTCACAGCCAGGTTCTCTACCCGAGCAGCAATATCTTGCCACAATGCAGCAGCCCAGATAGGTTTGCCCCTACGCTGCCAGTTGTTTTGCTTCCATTGCTGTAACCATCCCCACAGGGCATTTGCTACCATCCATGAATCGGTGTAGAGATAGAGAACTGGCCATTTTTCTCGTTCAGCAATGTCTAAAGCCAGCTGAATGGCTTTCACTTCTGCAAACTGACTCGATTCACCTTCTCCCTCAGCAGCTTCTGCAACTCGTCGCGTAGGACTCCATACAGCAGCCTTCCATCTCCGATGCTTCCCCACAATACGACAGGACCCATCAGTGAACAGGGCATATTTCTTTTCATTCTCTGGCAACTGGTTGTACAGTGGGGCTTCTTCAGCACGACCCACCTCCTCCTCTGATGATATCCCAAAGTATTTGCCTTCTGGCCAGTCCATGATCACTTCCAATATTCCTGGGCGACTGGGGTTTCCTATTCGAGCCCGCTGAGTAATCAGTGCAACCCACTTGCTCCATGTAGCATCAGTTGCATGATGCGTAGAGGGGACCCTTCCCTTGAACATCCAGCCTAGTACCGGTAATCGGGGTGCTAGGAGGAGCTGCGCTTCAGTACCGACCACCTCCGAAGCAGATCGAACTCCTTCATATGCTGCCAATATCTCCTTTTCAGTTGGAGTATAGCGGGCCTCAGATCCTCTGTATCCCCGACTCCAAAACCCCAGAGGCCGACCTCGAGTTTCCCCAGGTTCTTTCTGCCAGAGGCTCCAGGTGGGGCCGTTCTCCCCGGCTGCAGTGTAGAGCACATTCTTTACATCTGGTCCTGTTCGAACTGGCCCAAGGGCTACTGCATGGACTATTTCCTGCTTGATTTGTTCAAAGGCTTGTCGTTGTTCAGGGCCCCATTCAAACTCATTCTTCTTACGAGTTACTTGGTAGAGTGGGTTTACAATCAGACTGTAATTTGGGATGTGCATTCTCCAAAACCCCACAACACCTAGGAAAGTCTGTGTTTCTTTTTTGTTAGTTGGTGGAGACATAGCTGTTATTTTGTTGATCACATCCATTGGGATTTGACGACGTCCATCTTGCCATTTTATTCCTAAAAACTGGATCTCCCGTGCAGGTCCTTTGACTTTATTTTGTTTTATGGCAAAACCGGCTTTCAGAAGGATTTGGACTATTTTCTTCCCTTTCTCGAAAACTTCCTCTGCTGTGTCACCCCACACAATAATGTCATCGATGTACTGCAGGTGTTCAGGAGCTTCCCCCTGCTCTAGTGCAGACTGGATCAGCCCATGGCAAATGGTAGGGCTGTGTTTCCACCCCTGGGGCAGCCTATTCCAAGTATATTGGACTCCCCTCCAAGTGAAGGCAAATTGTGGCCTGCACTCTGCTGCTAGAGGGATGGAGAAAAATGCATTAGCGATATCAATTGTGGCGTACCACTTGGCTGCCTTCGATTCAAGTTCATACTGAAGTTCCAGCATGTCCGGCACTGCAGCACTCAGTGGTGGCGTGACTTCGTTCAGGCCGCGATAGTCCACTGTTAGTCTCCACTCGCCATTAGACTTTCGCACTGGCCATATGGGACTATTGAAAGGTGAATGAGTCTTGCTGATCACTCCTTGGCTCTCCAATTGACGAATTAGCTTATGGATGGGAATCAGGGAGTCTCGGTTGGTGCGATATTGCCGCCGGTGCACAGTTGTGGTAGCAATTGGCACTTGCTGTTCTTCGACCCTCAGCAACCCCACAACAGAGGGGTCCTCTGAGAGACCAGGCAAGGTAGATAATTGTTTAATGCCCTCTGTCTCTAAGGCAGCAATACCAAAAGCCCACCGGAACCCTTTTGGGTCCTTGCAGTATCCTCTTCTAAGATAGTCTATGCCAAGGATACATGGAGCATCCGGACCAGTCACAATGCGGTGCTTTTCCCACTCATTCCCAGTCAGACTCACTTCAGCCTCCAATACAGTCAACTGCTGAGATCCCCCTGTCACTCCACAAATATAGATGGGCTCTGGTCCTTTATAGCTCGATGGCATTATAGTACATTGTGCACCGGTGTCTACTAAAGCCTTATACTTCTGTGCGCGTGATGTGCCAGGCCATCGAATCCACACAGTCCAATAAACTCGATTGTCCCTTTCCTCCCCCTGGCTGGAGGCAGGGCCCCCCTAATCCTGGTCAGAATCTTCCTCGTTTCTGTGTTTGAAGGACTGTCTGCTGGAAGTTGGAGCAGCAAACTTTTCGGAGAATCCCTTTTTCCTGATTGTTTTCTTTTGCAACTCACGTACCCGTGCCTCTAGGGTCGCGGTAGATTTTCCATCCCACTTTCTCATGTCCTCTCCATGGTCTCGTAAGTAAAACCACAGGGTGGCACGGGGTGAGTACCCACCATATCGTCTTCCTTGTGTGGGTGAACGCCTACCCCTGACAGCTGAGACACTGCTTTGTACAGGTGCGAAGGAGAATAATCTCTCTTCAAGTTGGTGAACCTTTTCAGAAAGTTTCTCCCAAGTGTTCTCCTTTGGTCGGTGGGCACTGGTTGGTTCAGGTGGGGAGGACAATAGATTCTCTTCAAGTTGGTGAACCTTTTCAGAAAGTTTCTCCACAGCTGAGACGCAGGCCTGTAAGGAAGAGGAGAGACTTTCTTCGTACTGCCGGAGTTGTTTAGCCGCTTCACCCACTGTGGGTTCCTCATCCTCTTTCCAGGCCATTATTGCCAATGAGCTGGCATATGATGATGGTGCACTCCGTACAAACTTCCGCCACATGGGTCGTGTACACTTGACTTCATCTGGATCTGTGGATGTTTGTTTGAGGTCTGGATCCTCATAAATCACTTCCCGTACGGCTAATTCCCTCAGGTACTGGATTCCCTTCTCCATAGTGGTCCACTTGCCTGGTAGACATAAAATATCTTCCTTGAAGGGATACCTTTCCCTCACAGCTGAGAGGAGACGCCTCCAGAGGCTGGTGGGTCGTGCTCCATCTGCAATTGCTTTGTCAATGCCGGCGTCTCGAGCAAGGGATCCCAGCCGCTTGGCTTCCCTGCCGTCTAATTCCACACAATTGGCTCCAGAGTCCCAGCACCGGAGCAGCCAGGTGACAAGCTGCTCACCTATACAGCGACCAAAATCTTTTCGCACATCTCGTAGCTCGCGCTCGTTTAGGCTTCGGGTAGTTACTGTTGCTCTTTCGGCATCCTCATCTTCCTCCTCCTGAATCCTTGACGGCCCAGCGTCGTCATCATCTTCGTCATCTCTATACTTAGTTTTGGCAGAAGCCTTACCTGGATTGGCAGAAGACTCTCTGCGTTCTAAACGACTTGAATTTCTATACCATATTTTCACCTTCTCTACAGGGGCAGCTTGCACTGCTACTGCTCGTTTCTCTGACTTTGTTACAGGGTCTGCCACAGGGGTTGGAATGCCCTCTGCAGGGTCAACTTGCACTGCTACAGCTCGTTTCTCTGACACGGCCACAGGAGCTGGAGCGGCTACAGGAGCTGGAGCAGTTGCAGGAACCGGAGCTGTAGCGGCTACAGGAGCTGGAGCTGGAGCTGGAGCAGTTGCAGGAGCTGGGACTGGAGCAGCAGTAGGAGCTGGAGCTGGAGCGGCTTCAGGAGCTGGAGCTGGAGTGGCTTCAGGAGCTGGGACTGGAGCAGTTGCAGGAACTGGGACTGGAGTAGCGGCCGGAGCTGGAACTGGAGCGACTGCAGGAACTGGGACTGGAGCAGCTGCAGGAGCTGGAGCTGGAGCGGCTTCAGGAGCTGGAGCTGGAGCAGCTTCAGGAGCTGGGACTGGAGCAGTTGCAGGAACTGGGACTGGAGTAGCGGCCGGAGCTGGAACTGGAGCGACTGCAGGAACTGGGACTGGAGCAGCTGCAGGAGCTGGGACTGGAGCGGCTGCAGGAGCTGGAGCTGGAGCGGCTGCAGGAGCTGGGACTGGGGCGGCTGCAGAATCCACCGTAGGGGTCACAGTGGCCGTTGGATCTGTCACAGGGTTTGGAGTGGCCGCAGGGTCTGTCACTAAGTTGACAGCAGTATCAATGGCAGCTCGATAGGCATGAGCCAGGCCCCAGCACGTTACAATGATTTGTGTTACTTTGGAACTGCCAGAATCATTACACCTTTTTTTCAAGCATTCTGCCAGTTTTTGAGGATTTTGCCATTGTTCAGGGGTGAATTTCCAACACACTGGGGGTGCCAACTGCTCTAGATGCCTGCCCATATCCACCCATACTCCCTGCCACCCACAACTATACTGCCTCCGGGCAGATCTCCGGATGAGCTTCATAAGTAGTTGTTTAACTTTAAGCAGAATCTGAAGTGCATTCATGAGGCAGAACAACAAGACTATGGTATTCTGAGTATTCCAGAAATATTCAATATCTTGGAGAGCTATTGTGACAAGCTCAGGGGATAAGAGGGTGGTGAAGGAGGAAGGCAGAGTGACCCAGGAGGATACAGGGGTGGTGAAGGAGAAAGGGAGAGTAAGCAAGTAAGGAAAAATATCCTCCCCTTTCCCCTCCACAGATTGACTCTCTAATGGAGAAAAACAATAGGTATAATTGCTAATAGTTCCCAAGATGCTGTTTCCAAAGTACAGAGTCCACGATGTTACTGAGTATAAATACCAAGTTAGAGTCATGACCAGATATCTTATCGTCTCATAAGCCATTGCTATAACACTTAGTACCATAATGGTCTGAAAACAGGGCCCGGAGAGGAGAAACAACACTACAGAGAGCAAATACGGAAAATAATGTACTATAATACTCAATTTGGAAAACAGGCGCAGCAGAGTTGTGATTAAAGCAATCAGCATCATGACAAGTGACTATTAAGCAGGTCTAATCCTTCCACCAATTTTAGTTTAACACACTCTGATCAGATCTGCCGTTATCTCAACCTTTCGGGCCCCACGTTGGGCGCCAAAAAGACTGTCGTGGTTTAACCCGACCGGCAGCTAAACACCACGCAGCCGTTCGCTCACCCTCCCCCCTCCCTCTCTGGGACGGGGGAGAGAAATGGAAAGTGAAGCCCGTGAGTTGAGATAAAGACAGTTTAATAAGACAGGAAAAAAAAATAACAAAAATAATAATAACAATAATAATAATGATGATACAATGGTGATAATACGAAAGTAATAATAGTATGTACAAACAAGTGATGCACAATGCAATTGCTCACCACCCGCTGACCGATGCCCAGCCTAACCCCGAGCAGTCCGGCCCCCTCCCCCCGGCTAGCCACCCCTATATATTGTTTAGCATGACGTCAGATGGTATGGAATACCCCTTTGGCTAGTTTGGGTCACCTGTCCTGGGTCTGTCCCCTCCCAGCTCTTACTGCACCCCCCAGCCTGCCCGTTGGCAGGACAGAGCAAAGGCTGAGATGTCCTTGGCTTAGTATAAGCACTGCTCTGCAACAATTAAAGCATCGGGGTGTTATCAGCACTCTTCTCATTCTAAGCCAAAACACAGCATTCCACCAGCTACTAGGAAGAAAATTAATTCTGTGCTAACTGAAACCAGGACATGCTCACTGCCTGATATCCTGCACTTATGCAGCTGAAGCAGACTCCTCATCAAAAACCATACTCTTGAGGAAGATGCCCCAGAACCATTTAATGTTCTCAGACAACAAGAGGAACGACAACAAAGAGTAAATAGATGAAAGGATCTCACACAGATTGCTATGAAGGCGTGCCAGCTGCCTCGTTGACTACTTGTGCAACAAGGCACAAGAGCATGGGTACTGCCTGGTACAAGCTAAGGTTCTTTACAACTTGGTCACAAGCAAGAATCCGTTTCTGTTTCAGTCTTACCAATGCATTTCTCAGCTAGTTCATCAAGCAACATATCCGGTGGCTGAGGGGTCCAGTCACGAGTGTGAATCTTGACAATTTCTTTTCTAGCCTGGAAGCAAAATCATTGCATTTTAGCTTGTCCCAAGTTTTCCTTAAAAATACCAACAAGAAACAAACAAACCAAAAGGCAAACAAACAAACAACAAAAAACAATACAGTCCTCCCTCAAAACCCCTCATCTACTAATACACTTTTCTTACTTGCTCAACTTTCAAGTATTTTACAGTTATTTAATATACACTCTGCATTGTCAACCAGGAAATTGAATAGTTCTTATTTGTTATACTGAACTTTTTCTAGGAACCTACAGTGAAAGAAAAGGCATTTATAGCTTCAATAACAAGTTTCCAAACTACGAGACCTAAGGACCCAGAGGAAAATACTGTAATGAAAAATTTATCCAGAAACATTTCTTTGCTGTCCAAAAAACTTCTCTAAAACTTAGCAAGCTTTCATTGGGACAGTCTCATTACTTCATCACATTTGCTTTCCAGTCAGTAAATTCACAGAAAGCACTTCTGGCACAATGCTTCCAATTGCTACAATTACTATAAAGAAGAAAAGAATTATGACTCAAACTACTACCACCGAGCAGGGGCACAATCAAATGCAAACACGTCCCCTATTCATTCATAAGCGAAGGATTGAGACCAAAAACACAACTTCATGATGAAAACACCCAAGTGGACTAAATAATTAAGCAAACAGGTACAACTTTGGGAATGAAAGGTTTGATTATAGAACTAACTACTTGGTGGTATCATCCTGACCATATATATCCAGTACCAGATTTGTCCTCCATGGAACAACGCAGTGTCTCCACGTATCACTCTTTTGTTCAAGTTGTCATTTTTTTTTTTTCCTATAAAGTTGGACTTTGCCATGGTAGCACTAACGTTGAATTTAAGTTCTCACCTCTTTATCTGGCAAGCTGAAGAGGAAGTGTCTGCCAAAGCGTCCTGGTCTTCGTAAAGCAGGATCTATAGAATCCAGTCTGTTAGTAGCTCCGATTACCACGATCTCCCCTCTGTTATCTATGCCGTCCATAAGCGTCTGAAGAGTTGAAACAATGGAACAAATAGAAAAATATAAGTTTTACTTACTGGTTCAGTACATTTTGTTACATTCCACATGACTTTCTTGATGCCGGAATAACCTTCTTCCTAGTGGTCATTCAAAACTGGGAAAAAAATAGTCTACCAAGTCGGGGTTTTTTTGATTTGATAATAAATCTGCAGACTGTTAAGTCATCAAGCACTTCAAGACTGTTTGAAATAATCTCTACGTTAATATAAAAGGAGTACCGCACACTTCTGCTCAGGAAGAAAATCACGGAAAATGTCAACTTTGATTTTAGATGTTGAATTTGTTGCAGTGAGATCTTCCTCATCGCACGATTCTATTTGGATTTAAACCATATTATCTATGGAGAGACCAAGATTAGGACAAGAACAGCACAGAGTTCAGCATGAAGCCAATCAGGAGCTCAAGTTTGTATTCTTTGTATTCCACTTTATCCTTCTCTTGCTGGAAGGACCTGCTTTTTGACTCTCCTTCTCTTCACTAGGAGCATGTTCCCTCTTGCTTTGGTAATGCTCTTTCTCAGTGGTTTTAGTCTTGTCCTTTGTATCTTGGCATCTCTCTGTAACAGCTGAGGAGGAAAGGTTTTTAGAGCTACATTCAGTGTCAGACTCGAGAGAGGAAGTATGCCGCAATTTCTCACCAGGCTCACAAGACTCTTTGCCGGACAAAACGGTTTCTTTTGAAATGAGGTCACGTTCTTTTGATCTTCTTGGTTTCTCCTTGTCTCCACCGTCATCACATTGGTACTATGTGAGGTATTCATCGTTCCCAGGAGATTTCGGAGGGTCCACGACACTGCACAAAATAAAATCACATTTCTCACTTCTGCTGAAGGACGTGAATATTAAGAGTAAAACCTTCCAACGTCAAACAAACAAACAAAAACCTCCGGACTACAGGAACCCTCGCAAAGATATGCCACTTAGAAACCTCTCCTGTGATTAGGACACCTTCTTCAGCTCCCAGAGAAAGTGCTTTTTCCCCTCTTGCTTCTGAAGCCATTGCACTAAAAAAGCAAACGCATCTGTCTCCCTCCACATGCTGCTCTGATTAAGAGGCAGAATATTCAAAGCCACTCTATTTGTTCTCCCCACATAGCCGAAAAAACACCAGTTGAAAGAGTTTTCTACCTCTCTCCACGAATTTACATTCACATATCCTATGACTGCAAAAATAGAAGGCGGGGCTCAGGAGGAACAGCCAGTGCTGGAAATGAAAAAAAGCAGCCTGTTTCTTCAGAGTCTTAAGCCTATGCTACTAGGAACAAAACAAAACAAAACAAAACAAAACAAGAGGAGAGGAGAACAACAGCGGGAAATTTACCTATTCTCCAGGTGTTCAATTGCAAAGCCTCCTCTGGAGGATCAACAGTTGTGAATTCAGTGTGCTTAGGAGAAATCAGATCTACATCTGAACCACAACTATTTCAGTAGTATCACGAACTTCTGTTACTCTGAAGAAGCAGTCAGCACCGTTTCTATGTTAGGAAAGAGCTGAACAGAGTCTGTTATTCACATCAAGTAGTCAGGCAGGTTTCTTTAGGAAGGCAGGGTTTCACTAGAACATTACTAGCCTGTAAGCCTCATGGCATCACCTTCCATCTTGACTGCTGAACCTCCTTGCTCCCTACTATCTTCTTTGCCAAGATACAGCTGTCCACATTTACTTTTCCTACTTGGCTGGACTGAATTTAAGAAGATCTTGCATCTAAGAAAGGGAACAAAAGCTGCTGCCCAGCAGCGTCTGGCTCAGGGAGGAGTGAGAAAGCTCTGTGCAGCCCCCAAGGTCCGTGCAGCAGGAGGCAGGAGGTGCTCCAGGCTCACAGCAGCAGTTCCCCTGCGGCCTGTGCAGGGAGAGGCCCCTGGTGGAGCAGGCTGTCCCCCTGCAGCCCATGGGTCCCCCGTGGAGCAGATCTCCACGCTGCAGCCCCCCTGTGGCTGGAGGAGCCCCCGGTGGAGCAGGTGGCTGTGGCCTGGAGGAGGCCGCGGCCTGTGGAGAGCCCCCGCAGGAGCAGGCCCCGGGCTGGACTGGAACAGGCTGTGCTGAGCCTGCTTTGCCCGTGACGCTCCTTGTGGAGTGATCTCCCTGTCCTTCTGGCAGCCCTTGAGCCCTTGCCAGCCTCTTTTCTCCCCTTGGCGTTGGAGGAGGGGCAGGGAGAGAGCGCTTGTGCTGGAGCTCAGCTGCCCAGCTGAGGAAAACCACCACGGCTCTGTCTTGCCGCTGCTGCAGCACGCTGGTAGCAGCCAGCACCGTCTGTTCTTCGAGCCTCAGCAAGCCCACAGCATCTTCCCAGAAGGGATCCCTTTCCTTCACGCCTCCAGAGGCTGAGGGCTTGTGCCCTGTTTTCAAGCGCTTTCTCAGTGCCCCCTTCCCCAGAGAAGGATCCCAGCTGCTTGGCTTCCCTGCCCTCTGCTGCCAGGCTCCCGCAGCTGCTATCCCAGCAGCGCAGCAGCCAGCTGACAATGTGCTCGCCTGGAGGACAGCTGCAATCTTGTCCCATGGCTCGCAGCTCGCCCAGGGATGGGGATCACCTGCTTCCTGCTGCTTTTCTATCTAATCTCCTTTCCAACAGCCTCCTGTGCCCTGGGATGGCCCTACCTTGGGGTAGGCCGCCTCGCCTTCCTCTTGCTCCTTCCCCTTCTTGGGAGGACTTTCTGCCCTTCCGAAACGAGATGACTTCTGCATGCATTCCTTCCCCTTGTGTGTATTGGTGCCTGAGACAGCAACGGGGTCGTCCCCGGAGCCAGCTGTAGGGCCTGTGCCAGGCTTGGAGGTGCTGCAGGGAACATGCCAGGGGCTGGAGTGGCTGGATGTGAAGTACTATCAGTAAAGAATTTCTTCCTAACATATATCAGAAATCTAACTTTTCAGTGTAAAGCTATTACTCCATGTCCTGTCACTCCAGGCCCTGATAAAGACCTCCTCCCCAGCTTTCCTATAGGTTGCCTTTAAGTACAGGAAGGCTCTCAGCCTGGCACACAATAAAAACGATGGCAGATCCTTCACAATATTATTTGAATTTCACGTAAATAGAACAGACTATCAACTTACTTAGGAGAAGTAATACAATTTCAGAACTATTCAAAACCAAAGGCATTCCAAACTAAGTTTAAGTTCAGAGGAAATCCAAAGAAAAAACTAATTTTGAAACTAATAATCAGAGACAATAATCTTCTTCAAATGATAGATTTTTCTCCTGTACTGGGTAATATTGGTCTGTCTTTAATGCTCATCCAGACATGGCTTTGACACCGAGTATCTTGCTTTGCCTCTGCATTAAGTCTTCTTCTCATGTGAGGTAAATGTCCTGCTCTTATGGGATGGGCCTAGGAGACACACGCGCTGTGTCTCATGATGCTTGGATATCATCTTAATTCTGGGTGAAGATGAAAGGTCTCACTGCTTCCTGAACAGGGAAGTGGATGTCTGCAGTTAAGAACCCTCTGTCTAATCTAGAAACATGAAGGAAGGAGTTTGCTGGATTGCAAGTGACAGTGAAGAAAGCCACAGGTGACATATCAAACTGATTAAAATGTTATTTAGCTCAGGGCATGGCTAATGAAGTGGAACTGGAATAGTTTGATGACTGTAATTACACTCACTATCATTGTGACTTGTTTATAGGATGGTAATGCCTAAAGGTCCCACTGGAGCCTGAAACAAGGTTGTGCTGGGTGCTGCACGTGCGTATCTCAGTAGCGCTTTGATAGCTAGTGATACAAACAGACAAAACAGAGATTGAAAGGAGAAACGGGGGGACAGAGATAAGAAGATCTTCCTGCAGGTCATTTAGGGTATGAGCCAGGAGTTCAGTGCATCCAGCTCTCTAGTGCTCTGCTGGCCCAGTGAGATGAATGGAAAACATTGCAGCCTTGGAAAAATAGTGCTTCTTCTAATTCTTTGGCCAGTTTTGATGATTTAGGACTGGTCTATTTATTTATTTATTTATTTTACTTTCCCCATTTGTGCTGGAGAAGGTGAACTTTTTAAATACCTATTCTGAATTCAAATATCATTTTCATTGTTATGTTTCTGTTTTGTTGGCACTATTCATAATGACTTCTACCCTTCAGTGGAAGCAAAAGCTTATCATACCATAAAACTGATAAAACAAAACATAAAACAAAACCAGGCTTAGAATGAAATTTTTGAGGCTTACAAATGCAAACTTTGAAATCTAAGGAAATGAATAATTGAGTCTGACTAAGCATCTCTGGGACTGGAGTGCAGAGAAGGCAGAGTTAAAATTCAAAATTCAGATGGGAAGAAAGCAATGAGAAAAGGTACATTTCAGAGGTTAAAAACTGCAAAAATAAAGTACGAATGACCCAAAACCTCCTTCACATAGGAAATTAAACAATAATAGTAAATGATACTTAAGCCACAGAAACCAGGGGGAACAAAGAGAACAAATTAGGACAGTTGCATACTCGAGGCAAAAATAGATCAAAAGTTAATGATGTCTCAAATGCTGCAAATCTTATTTCCTGCATCTAACAGCAACAACAATGTGATATTAAGGGCAGTGACAGGATTCCCATTGCAAATGAGGGTAGGGCACTAGGCACAACATCATCTGAGGTGAAATAAAAATCTACAGTGATTCAAGTGAAAAATGACAAGCTGATATCTACCTAGCCTATTAACAGCATTGGCACACAGAACAACAAGTCAAGTAGGAAAAATACATCACAGTTGTGCCAATCAGGGATAGTCCCCAGAATGGGAGAGTAACAAATATACTTCTGTCCAGGAGAATGTAAAGAGTGATCCAGACAAGTGCAGGCCTGTTAGTTTGACATCAACGCTGGGCAAAGTTTTGTAGCAAGAAGAGATAAGACTAGGGAAGTAGCGGGTAATGTGGAATTTACAAGATAATTTATTAAAGCTAATTTGTTTCCAGAGAATTTAGTAGCTTGCCTTTGTAGGACCAGTGCTCCCCTACACAGGGGATGAACTACATCTATTTCACTTTCTGTGAGCTTCTGATACATTATCTATGGATTTGGGCTTTGGGGCTGCAAGTGAATCAAGGGAGTTTGCAATTGTTCACACTGTCCGAAGAGGGAATTACCGGCAAAGGAGAGGCTACCTGTAGTGATTCTCAAAGACAGTTCTGAAACTGCAGCTGCTAAGGAGGCAAAGACTCATGGAGAAATGTAGGCTGGAAGGGACCTCTGAAAACCCAACCTCCTATTCAGAGCAGAGATGACTTCAAATTTAGGTATGTTCATATGGACATGGTGGCCGAAGACTAAAAATTACATATGAGCTTTGAGATTTCCAGGTGACATAAAGTTGGGAAGTCCTACCGAGCCTGACAGAAGGATATCCCTTGTGATTGAAATGGTTCAGGTGAAGTGACATTTGATAATACAAAGTAGAGCCATGCTTAGAGATTCTCAACAAAGGGTGTTTTTTTCTTTTTTTCTTTTTTCTTTTTTTTTTTTTTATCATGTTTGCTATATGGCAGTCAGGAGTTTAAAACAAACAATAAAACAACAAAACCCCATGTTCATGCACTGTTAACAGAAGAACTGAAAAAGTTAAGTGGTTATATGGTGTGTATGGCTATTCTTTTTTTTTTTTTCTCCAGTATAAATACACCTGACAGGGCAGCCCTGCCACACATTTAAGACATGAGGCAAAATTCTGCCGCTTGTATTCACATTGAACTTAGGAGGAAGTGTTCAGAAGACAGAAGGAACAAGTTGCCTATTGTGTGGAAGGGAATTAAAGGACATCATTCTGCTCAGCCAGATGCCAGCTAAGAGAAAAATATGATGTCTCTGTGAAAATGCATTTCTTGAGTAAATATCAAGGAGAATTAGGAAATGTGTACGTTGGGAGATACATCTGAAATGATGATTGCAGTTGGCTTATGAGGAACTTTGGACAGGAAATTGGTAGAAACTTCCCATTTCAAGAATAAAGTGCACCATAGATATGAAGTCAGCATTCACCTAAAGAGTAGAGGCCAACTCAAAGCCCCCACAACAAAGCAGTGGACAAACCAGAACACTAACATGTTGTGGTCTAGAGTCACACAGATATACATAAGTTTACTATACCTAAACATCTGAGGGGTTCCTTTGAGAGGCGGAGGGCTTGTGCCCCATTTCCATTTCCACTCTCAGTGTCCCCTGCCTCAGAGAAGGATCCCAGCTGCTTGGCTTCCCTGGCCTCTGATGCCAGGCTACCAGAGCAGGTATCCCAGCATCGCAGCAAACAGGTGACAATTTGAGTGCCACAGCAGTCCTCAATGCTAGCTGGACACTCAGGGCACTTGCGGCCACCCACCTTTGTGAGCTCCAAGGCTGACAGTGACTCTCTGCTGAGCTGCCACAGCTCTCAGGCGTCCCGGTGACAGAGCTTTCGGCGCTAAGCTGACTGCCAGGAGAAAAGGCTGCCGTGAAATGGCTGCTCCACAATGCCAGGAGCAAGGTCTGCTGGGCTGGGGGTTCGCAGGGGAGCTCAGCCTTGGGCCTGGCAACTGCACCTGGAAGCCAGGGATGGCCTTGGTGTGCAGCTGGACACCTGGGCCTGAGAAAGCAAGGTCTCTTTCCAGACACTTGGCACCATCGTCACCCAGTGGCTGTCTGAGGGGGACGAGAGAAATGCACAACATCTCTTGCTTTCCTGAAAAAGGGATGCATTTTGACCCCAAAGCGAGCTCCTTTCTCTCGGAAGCATCACGTCCTCCTGTCTTTCTTGTATTTGGCTATGACTTTAGGAATCCCTGCAATCCCTGCAGCTGTGTCCCCTGCCAGCTTCTTGTGTGCCCCGAGCATCCTCGCTTGCAGGGCAGTAGAAGATGCAGAAAAGGCCTTGCCTTAGTGGAAGCACTGCCCTGCAGGAGCTCCAACATCCCTCTCAGCAGCACGCTGTAGCCCCCAAATGCCCCCGAAAGGGCACATTTCAGCTACTGGGAAGGAAATGAGCTCGCTCAAGGTGAGCTACCCGCTCAAGGCCCAGGTGTCTGTGAGGCAGTGTTGGCAAGGAGTCCTGTTGTGTGAGTCCGTTCTTTGTGGGTGCTCCGTCCCCACAAGGCTTGCTTTTCAAGGCCCAGGAGAGTCTTGTGGGCACTGGCCTGGGGTCCCAGGCTGAGCCAGCTGCTGGCTGGCAATCAGGGAGGCTCGCTCGGTGTCTTGGCTTGGGTTTGCGTGGCCAGGCTGTGGGAGCGGGGGGCTGCAGGGGTGTCCTCTGTGAGGAGAATGCAGCAGCTGCCCCATGGGAGCTCAGGGCCGCTGCCAGGAGGCTCCTTCCAGGAGGGACCCACCTGCTGCTGCCAAGAACACAGAGCAAAAGGATGATGTTTGCGCCTGGGGGAGAGCCCGTCTAAGAAAGGGAACAAAAGCTGCTGCCCAGCAGCGTGTGGCTCAGGGAGGAGTGAGAAAGCTCTGTGCAGCCCCCAAGGTCCGTGCAGCAGGAGGCAGGAGGTGCTCCAGGCTCACAGCAGCAGTTCCCCTGCGGCCTGTGCAGGGAGAGGCCCCTGGTGGAGCAGGCTGTCCCCCTGCAGCCCATGGGTCCCCCGTGGAGCAGATCTCCACGCTGCAGCCCCCCTGCGGGTGGAGGAGCCCCCAGTGGAGCAGGTGGCTGTGGCCTGGAGGAGGCCGCGGCCTGTGGAGAGCCCCCGCAGGAGCAGGCCCCGGGCTGGACTGGAACAGGCTGTGCTGAGCCTGCTTTGCCCGTGACGCTCCTTGTGGAGTGATCTCCCTGTCCTTCTGGCAGCCCTTGAGCCCTTGCCAGCCTCTTTTCTCCCCTTGGCGTTGGAGGAGGGGCAGGGAGAGAGCGCTTGTGCTGGAGCTCAGCTGCCCAGCTGAGGAAAACCACCACGGCTCTGTCTTGCCGCTGCTGCAGCACGCTGGTAGCAGCCAGCACCGTCTGTTCTTCGAGCCTCAGCAAGCCCACAGCATCTTCCCAGAAGGGATCCCTTTCCTACACGCCTGACAGGCGCCGCCTCCAGAGCCTGAGGGCTTGTGCCCCGTTTGCAAGCGCTTTCTCAGTGCCCCCTTCCCCAGAGAAGGATCCCAGCTGCTTGGCTTCCCTGCCCTCTGCTGCCAGGCTCCCGCAGCTGCTATCCCAGCAGCGCAGCAGCCAGCTGACAATGTGCTCGCCTGGAGGACAGCTGCAATCTTGTCCCATGGCTCGCAGCTCACCCAGGGATGGGGATCACCTGCTTCCTGCTGCTTTTCTATCTAATCTCCTTTCCAACAGCCTCCTGTGCCCTGGGATGGCCCTACCTTGGGGTAGGCTGCCTCGCCTTCCTCTTGCTCCTTCCCCTCCTTGGGAGGACTTTCTGCCCTTCCGAAATGAGATGACTTCTGCATGCATTCCTTCCCCTTGTGTGTATTGGTGCCTGAGACAGCAGCGGGGTCGTCCCCGGAGCCAGCTGTAGGGCCTGTGCCAGGCTTGGAGGTGCTGCAGGGAACATGCCAGGGGCTGGAGGGACTGCAGGGAACATGCCAGGGGCTCGAGGGGCCGCAGGGTGTGTGACAAGGCTTCGAGGGGCCTCAGGTCCTGCCGCAGTGTTTGAAGTCGATGCAGGGAACATCAGAGTTGTTGGAGGGGCTGCAGGTAAAATGCCAGGGCTTGCAGCAGCTGCAGGCTGCGTCACAGCTTTGCATCAGGTCAAGACGCATTTTCCTAGAACCATACATTTCCTCCTGAAGGGGCTGAAGAGCATGGAATGGTCTTCAAAATGCACAGAGCAGACCCCAGCAAACGTAGAGCTGCTGCTAGCAAGTAGGTAACTTTATTGTTCCTGTTGTTAATTTTGTTTCACAACAACAGATGCAAATATGTATCTTGAATGAGGGCAAAGGTGACCTTGGATCTGAAGCACACAGGCGTTCGCTAGTGTCCCCCCATCCGGAGTGAATCCAGAATGACTCGGAAGGAAAAATAAAGTCCAAACCAGTGCGTTGTGACAAAGAGAGTTTAATAGGGTAGAAAAGGAATAAAAACCAACAAAATAATAAATAATGATACTTACAGTTTATAAGATATTAATATATAAAAATATTTAATACTATTAAATACTTATAATTTTATAATAATAAAACAATGCCATACCGTACAACACAGTCAATAAGGTGGATTTAATTAAATAAATAAGAAAACCAATAAATTAAATGAAAATTAAAAAATTTAAATTTAATACAAATAAAACCCATTTGTCCCATTCCAATGAATTGCTATCCCCATCATCACTTCCCATCCCACTGATCATTTGCTATCCCAAAGACCTCCCAGTTCTTATCCCCTCGGCATGCCAGTGCAAGAAGAGCTGCAGGCAGAGGCCTTGCTGAGTGACCACCTAAGGAGAGGAATTTAATCCAGAAGGCAGGAAAGAAGAGCAATGCCCCGAAAGAAGAAGCAAGTCTTGTCTCTCAGCCCTTTGGTGTCCCAAGCAGCAGTTGCCATGGCCAAGCTTTCCCAGCCCAGCTGCTGCCAGCATCTCCCCAGCTTGCCATTGCCACCTTCCTGGGTGAGGCGCGCGCGCATTTGCCATTGGCGCTGTTGCCATCCCTGTGAGTGGCAAGCCCATCCCCTAGCTCCAGCACGAGAGAGGGGAGAGGGCAAGCGAGAGGGGCAAGGGCTGAGGAGCGTGGCTGAAGCTGGAGCACGTGCTTCACGCGGCTGGCAGGCCCAGCGCTCTGGGCGCCGGCTCTATGGCAGCGTCCCCTGTTCATGCTGTGCTGCCTGGTGGTGCTGGCACCTCCTTTTCCTTGCCGCCAGCTGGGGGCCGGGGGGCAGCGGGCACAGCGCTGGAGCCTGGCACTGTCGGCGGGGCGCTGGGCATGCTGCTGGGGCTGCTGGAGGTGGGCTGCGGCTGCACACAGGCCAGCTGGCACGCTGGCCCCAGCGCCTTGGCCCTGGCCCCCAGCGGCTGCAAAGTCTCGCTGGGGGTCTTTGTCCCCGGCTGCTGGCGCTGCAGCGTCTTGGCCCCGCTGGCCTGGGGACAGAGCCTGTCCTGGGGCCGCACGGCACGGGGCTCCCCACTCGGAGTCTCCGGCAGCAGCCGCGCTCTGCGGGGAGGTGGCGCCGCTGCTCCTTGCCCCCCTGCAGCCCCCGGGCTTCGCGCTGTCTTGCTGGGTGCCGTGGTGCTGTTGATCGCCAGCTGCTGCCCGCTGCTGCCTGCTTCCCTGCTGCTGCCAGCCACCGTGCTGCTGCCAGCCGTCTTCCCCTGGCACGGTCTCTTGCGGCCTTGGCCAGCCTGGCCCAGCAGCATCTTCCTCTCCTTGCCGGGGGGGTTCTCTGTCGTCGGCCTCCTGTGCTGGCAGCTCTGCGCTGTCCCGGGGGTGCTGCTGGGCGCAGGGCGCTTGGCCCCCCGCTTGGTGCCGGTGGACGCAGGGGCAGGCTGGGGGCTCTTGAGGGGACCCAGGGGGCGTTTGGGCAGGGGTCTCCTATGGTCAGTGCGGCCCTTGGGGTTGGGGCGTTTCTTGGGGGAACTCGGGGGGGATTTGGGCTGGGGTCTACTACGGGCACTGCGGCCCTTGGGGTTGGGGCGTTTCTTGGGGGAACTCGGGGGGGATTTGGGCTGGGGTCTACTAAGGGCACTGGGGACCTT
Organism: Aythya marila; assembly: GCF_965140915.1. Taxonomy (NCBI): domain Eukaryota; kingdom Metazoa; phylum Chordata; class Aves; order Anseriformes; family Anatidae; genus Aythya; species Aythya marila. The sequence continues at coordinate 355,533 of NW_028136611.1, read as the reverse complement.
GGGGTTGGGGCGGGTCTTGAGGGAACGCTGGGGGGGTTGGGGCAGGGGTCTACTAAGGGCACTGAGGAGCTGGGTGTCAGGGAGGCTCCTGGGGGGACTCAGGGGTGGACTGGGTAGGGGGCTCCTAAGCGCACTGGGCAGGGGACTGGCTGCAGGGCTGAGCGGGGGGCTCACTGCTGGCACGACGGGGGACTGCAGCGACAGCCCACCCTCAAGCTTCTCGGGGCGCAGCCCAGGGGTTGAGGGGACCTCACCGAGGGCTCCTGTGGCTTCCAGTCCCTGCGTGCTCGGCTCCTCGATGTCCTCGCAGAGGTCGGGCAGCTGCGAGAGGAAGCGCCTGAGGGCAGGACTGCTGGGCAAATCGGGGAAGGCGTCCTGGGGCTCCACGGCATCGAGCCAGCTGAGCAGCTCCTCCATGCTGGGGATGGGGATGTCCAGGTCGGCCAGGAGCTCGTCCTGCATGTGCTGCAGCTGCTGGCTGTCCCCTGCCAGCTCTGGAAAGGCCTCGGCAAAGGCATCAGGGCCCAGCTCGGGCAGCTGCGGGGGCTCCTCAGGCACCTGCGGGGCTGTCGCCGCTGAGGACGAAGCAAGAAAATCCCCCAAGACGGGCGATGTCAGCTTTCCCATGGCCCCTGGGTGTGGGGCGCCCAGCGGCCGGCTGTGCCAGCCCCAAACTCACCGTCAGGCGTCGCCGTCTGGGTGCTGGCGGTCCTTGGAGCCTGGGCAGGCTTGGGGGCAGTGGGGCCGGGCAGCGGGGGCCCCTGGTCCTCGCTGAGCCCCACGGCGTGCAAGCAGGGCTCCGGCAGCTGCCCCCGGCTGCTGCTCAGGGTGCGGGGCGTGGGGAGCGCCTGCCCCCGCAGCGGAGGCCCCGGGACGAGGGGTGGCGGGGGGTTGCGCTGGGCGGGGGCCTGCAACAGGCAGGTGCCTGCGGGGTGCAGGAGCTCCCCATGGAGCACGGCCCTGGGCCCCAGCCCCAGCGCATGGTGGGGTACCAGTGTCCCCGTCACCATGGGCTGTCCCCACTGATGGACGGGGGCACAGGGAGGAGCGGTGTGGGGGAGCTGCCCCCCGGCGGGGAGCTGCACCAGCTGCAGGTTTTGCCCCACAGCGGGGAGCTGCACCAGCTGCAGCTGGTGCCCCACGGCGGGGAGCTGCCCCACAGCAGGGAGCTGCCCCCCGGCGGGGAGCTGCCCAAGCTGCAGGTGGTGCCCCTGGGCTGGGAGGTGCCCCCCAGGTGGCAGCTGCACCCCGGCGGGGAGCTGCAGCACCTGCCCCTGGACCCCCGGCACCACGTGCCAGACGGTGGCCTAGGGCAGCACGGAGGGGAGGGTGGGTACCTGCGGGGGCTGCAAGGGCAGCGCCGTCGCTCCGGGGAGGGAGGGCAGCAGCCAGGCAGCCACCGTTGGCGGCACGGCTGGGACGACGAAGGGGGAGTTTTGCGTCTGCGCAAGCCGCGGAAGCCGTCTGGGGAAACCCTCTGTGGGAAAAAGGGCGCTGGGCTGAGCTCTGGGGCGCTGGGCTCGCCAGCAGGGCCGCAGCCCCGGGAGGAGCGGGAGCCGGCTGCTGGACTTGCCATGGTGGCTGGAGAGTGGGGCGGTTGCTTGGGGAACCCGGGCAACAGGGGTTCCGTCCCAGCGGCTCACCAGCCCCTCACCGACATCTGAACTGACTGGAGAAGGCAGCTTCCAAAGTCCTCCCATTAAACGGACTACATTTGAATTCTATGCTAAAATTGGTGAGCTGTACAGAATATTAGGACCAAGCTACCTGCTTTGATAGCAAACGGTTGACCTTAGGTAAGTTACAGTCATATGAAGGTTTGACTGGACGGCATCCTTGGTTTACTAGTGATCAAAGCTGACCAAATCCTAGCCACAGAACAGAAGCGTTCACTAACTTGCTAGAGAGAGCACTTAGGAATGCAGGAATTTAACTGCTTTAATGCTGCTCTTTCTCTCACGTATCTGCAATTTCCTTAAATCACAAATTGTCACTAGCTATCCTTGTTCATTTATTCAAGGGAACATGATTCCGGTTGAAAAGGCACTCTAACAAGTCCTCCGTTGCTCCTAGTCTGTCCCTAGCTTCTTTAAGAGGTTCAATACAGTAGAAAATTAAAAATAATAAACTAGCAAATAATTAACGTGTGGAAGTGGTCTTTTTTTCAGATTAGATTCCACCATTCAGAAAATCCTGCTTAAGAGACATTTTTTCTTTGCTTTGAAAGACTGACCTTCCCCAAAAGGAAACTAATTAGTATCTTCAGGCTTGACGAAATACTTGAATTCCTCAATTTAACAGAATTGCTTTGCACAGCCCTCCTATCCTGCTTACCTTGCAAGCAGTGTATCCAAGTGGGGCGGGTACTGCTGTATTTATCAACGAACATCTCTTTCACGTATATAGCCCAGGGATCCCCATGCCCCGCACTTGTGTAATGCATGCAAGACGTTGACTTTCTTCCTCTACTTTGGACTGGTTTAGAGAGAACGAGTTCGCCATCTGCTGGCCAGAGAATTCACTGAAGCCCGAAGAGCAGTAGAGCAGAGGCATTTTCTTCTGTGCTCTTCCTGATTTTTCAGCTAGAAGAGATACTTCCAGTCTAGTACAATCAGGATTCTTTTGACATTAGTATCGTAAAAAGTCCATTTTTGCAACACTGGAATTTGAAAGACCTCCGTTCAGTCCCTAATTTTGTTCTTGATAATGGGACAGATTGCATGAATGTTGGCAAGAATGTGTGAACAACCAGCCTCCCCTCCATGTCGTATTTTAAGATGACAACTTCTGGTGCTCCCTGTCTCAGAAAAGAAAAATGCTTGGAAACAATTGCACTCGCTCTTAAGCTTGAAGAAACTTGTCAGTGCCAGAATCTACTGACTCTGGCAATTTACTTCATCATCCAAACTGGGCAAAAGATATGAAAACCTCTTCCGAGATTTTACTTCTCCAAACATTACGTAAAAGGCATTCAGCTGTACAGCAAGAAGCTGAAATAGCTGAAGGTAGTATGTTATTCACGTGAATTGTTCAGGCAGGTTTTTTTTAGGAAGGCTGTGATTCATTAGAACATTACTAGCCTCTAAGCCTCATGGCATCACCTTCCATCTTGACTGCTAAACCTCCTTGCTCCCTACTATCTTCTTTGCCAAGATACAGCTGTCCACATTTACTTTTCCTACTTGGCTGGACTGAATTTAAGAAGGTATCTTGCAACTCTTCCTCTTGTTTGCCACTTCATCATCAAACCAAATGAAAACCATTTGCCTTTAACCTCTTTATTTCAGGCCTTCTTTCCTAGTGGCCATTCAAAACTGGGAAAAAAATAGTCTACCAAGTGGGTTTTTTTTTTGATTTGATAATAAATCTGCAGACTCTTAAGTCATCAAGCACTTCAAGACTGTTTGAAATAATCTCGAGATTAATATAAAAGGAATTCCTCACACACGCTGCGGCCCCTTACCTTTAGTATAGTCGTTGGATGCGATGGAGCAGTATTTCTTGCTTTCGCCTGCACTGGAAGTCTTCCCTTCCTTGTAAGGTTGTTTACTGCTCTCACTTCTGCATTATTCACATGAAGAGCCATCTGGAGGATGGGATTCTTCCTTCTTCTCCCGCGTTATCTTCTGGAAACGAGGATCTAAGTGTTCCAAGGAACCTTTCGCTTTCCTGGTGTTTCTCCTTTTTCTTCTTTTTCTTCTCCTTTTTCTTCTTTTTCTTACGCTTGCGATTGGCATTGTCAAAGCGGAGCGCACAGAAACACAAATCATGAAGTCTGAAAGAAACATGCAAGTTAAAAAGGGAAAAAAAGATGTGGCACTTGTTGCCTATATGAAACCTGATTTATTTTACCACAGGTGATGATTTGCAGCATGTCAGCTATTTTGTGGTGCTTTGTGCACACGCAACTTACTTTAGATGCAGCAAACTTAAGCCGTCAGATTGAAGGACCATAGGTCCTGGTTTGTACACAGATCATTAACAACGGCTAGCTCTGGAATACGTGCAAGCAGAAAAAATCTTTTAACCTAATCTGGAATGGTGTACGGATGTGATTCGAACTATGTGGTCCAAAGCTAGTGCTCTGACACAATTCAGCAAGAGCTTTCCTGTCTTCACTGATCAACCTAACAACATGATTCCCAGCCAGCTGGTGCTATCTAAATAACTTAGAAACCACCAGGAAAAAAAAAAAAAAAAAAAAAAAAAAAAAAAAAAAAGGAAGACATGAGAAGCACCCAGAAAAGAATTAGGATAAAAAATGCGGAGGATGCTGGAATCCTTGCTTACTTGGAATCCTTCTCTCCATCTTTATCCTTAGACTTCTGTTTCTTCCAGAACTTGTGATATTTTTGCATTTTTTTCACCACCTACAAGCTCCTTTTCTATCTTTCTGTCTTTCCTTTCTATTTCACTTTCACTACCTTCTGCACGGGTATATTTTCTTTTTCTGTTTCCTTCTGTTTCAGTTTTCTGGCGACAGTTCTCCAAATGAGCTGACACAGGTGGAAGCGCATGTCTTTCACGAGAATGTCTTCTGGAATGTTGCTGAGGTACCGAGCAACGATGCAAGTCTGCTCGGGGTGTGCTAAAGCGACGTACATCTTCCTCTCTCAAGAGGGAACCGTGAGGCCATCCGCTTTTGTAATGATAATGCTTATGTGACCTGCTGTAGTAAGTTGCAGTCAATCTGTCAAAGGCTGAATCGCCGTGAGAGAACTTTCTCTCTCTACTGTCTCCTGTCGCATGAGGTGAATAGTAATCCTTGTAATAGCCACATCTTTCCCATCTCCGTGCTTCATCTCGATAGTATCTTTCTCTGCTCCAACTTCTTTCCCCTTTGGATCGGTAGTACCTATTGCTACCTTGTTCTGATCTTCCTCCGCTGCCAGATCTGTACTTTGAATATTTGACTGCTCTTCTGCCATTCTCAGGGCTGTTTCTTTCACGAGGGAAAGATCTGTACCTGCTTCCCTCCCAGTACTCCTGCTTGTGACTCTTTTGCTCAACAAATTCCACGCTCTGAGAACACCTCCTCTTGCTGGAAGGACCTGCTTTTTGACTCTCCTTCTCTTCACTAGGAGTATGTTCCCTCTTGCTTCGGTAATGCTCTTTCTCAGTGGTTTTAGTCTTGTCCTTTGTATCTTGGCGTCTATCTGCAATAGCTAAGGAAGAAAGATTGTTAGAGCTACATTCAGTGTCAGACTTGAGAGAGGAAGTTTGCCGCAATTTCTCACCAGGCTCACAAGACTCTTTGCCGGACAAAACGGTTTCTTTTGAAATGAGGTCACGTTCTTTTGATCTTCTTGCTTTCTCCTTGTCTCCACGGTCATCACATTGGTACTGGGCGAGGTATTCATCATTCCTAGGAGATTTCGGAGGTTCCGCAACACTGCATAAAATAAAAACCCATTTCTCACTTCTGCTGAAGGATGTGAATATTAAGAGTAAAACCTTCCAAAGGCAAACAAACAAACAAAAACCTCCGGACTACAGGAACCCTTGCAAAGATATGCCATTTAGAAACCTCTCCTGTGATTAGGACACCTTCTTCAGCTCCCAGAGAAAGTGCTTTTTCCCCTCTTGCTTCTGAAGCCATTGCACTAAAAAAGCAAACGCATCTGTCTCCTTCCACCTGCTGCTCTGAGAAAAAAGGCATAGGGGCGAGCGGGGAACAGCCAGTGTTTCTCCAGACAGTGGAGAAAAATGGAAAAACATTCTATAAAGGAACACAAGTTCTCCTTGAGGCACCAACCTGCATCAGAGTGATATGCTCAGTGCTGATCATTAGTTCTGTTCGTGACACTGGACACACAGTATGGAATTGTACTAATTTAAATCCTTCCATTAAATACTTTTAGTAGACAGATAAAACTGTAACGAACTTCCATAAAGTCTTGTCTTAATCAGAGTGTGCTCATTTTACCTCATTTCCTCTGACAAGCTGTTCAGCTGGCTGGCTCTGAAGGACTCCGTGATGACTTCTCGATTGACTGAAGGCATAGCTCCAGGCATCTGCAATTAAAACGCACAAGTCAGCAGACAAAAAAATACTATTTGTAGTAGTACTGAGGACTAGTCTTGTCAGAATGTCTCCATTAAATGGTAAGCAAGACCGCTGTGAGTTGTATGCATTATCTACACTTCAAAGATAACCCCAACTCACCCCCCAAAATCTACTTTATGAAACTTAGGAATTTTTATCTCAGCTGAGCTTAAGTTGACAAGTTCTAATGTAAGCTCAGGTCTGCAAATTCTAAGGGGATAATACCACAAAGCCTTACGATCACATGTGTGCTGTGTTTTCTCAGTATTTCACCTGAATTAGGAACACAATAAACACTCCCGAATACATCGTAGGTGAGAAATTCTCGATGGAGCAAATCTATGTTTCAAGCGATCCATTTGTTTTAGAAAAGAACATCTCAGAAGGTTTAACAGGTTCAACTCGGCAAGTGGAATCATCAAGTTTCAGTCCGTTTTCTTTAGATTCAGTAACTAACCTAATAGCACCATTTAGTGAATCTGTTTTTGGCAGCTCATGCTGGGATCTTCCTTTGTCAGCATTCTGACAGGAAGAATCGGAATGCTGCAATGTACGGACTACCTTTCCAACCAAAATTCCATTAGAGGACATTGCATTGCATTTCAAATTCCTTTGAAATAAGCCCTTTGACTCCTCCTCAGATTTTCCTGAAGATTCTGCACCATAAGGGACTGTGTTATCAGAGCTGAGTTTAGGATTTTCATTCACTGTTGGCTCCACAAAAATTTCATCAGAAACTTTTTTGTTTGTTTGCATTTGCTTCATTTGCATTACCGAATTTGTAATTGTGGATGAAGGAACAGCCTGGTAGAGATCTTCATCCTCCACAGCACTGCTAAGAAAGTCAGGCTGTGACACAGTCTGACGAGCAGGCAATTTATTGTGAATACTGATGGTGATCTTCTGTTTTCTTGACGTATCAGTCATTGAAGGCCTGGTAATCGCCTGGTTTTGAACACAGGCCATTGGTGGTGCTGAAGATGGCCTTTTTAGGGTGACACCAGTGGTCTTTGTGTCCTCTTTTATGGATCCATTTCCATTTAAACGGCTTGAATTCTGTATTTAAAAAGAAGAAATTGCAAGATGGATTAACGCAAACACTGCATGCAACATTTTGAAACACAAAACTCTCCTACTGAGTGTTTCTACAAATGGTCTTAACACCTAAAAAGAAAAACACACTGCCCTTTAAGGATAAATGCAAGTCCAATAAGCGTATTCAATTCCTGCTTTTGGTTTACTGCAGATTGGTATCAAATTAACATCATCTTTGAAAACCAGCCAAGCAACTTAACATTACCTGCTGCTATTCCCAAATATATTTATTTTCCCCTTTAAACATACCCTGAAAAGCCTGAAGTAATCGTTCTGGTGCTCAGGAATAAGACATTTAGTTTTCCCTGTCTTAGCTAAAGTGACGAGGATAGGAAAAACAAGTCCTCTTTTACATGATTTGAGGATTAGTACACTCTGCTTAAATAGTCAAAGAGCGTAGCTCTCTGTGCTTTAGAAAGCTGTCTTGGAGCTATAAAGTAATGGAGTCGCATGGCTGCACAATTTAGCAGTAACCACTGTTTGAATGACTCTGGCTGTAGCATGAGGGCTGTGAAGAAAGCTGCAGCGTGGGAAGGAAAACAAAACTAAGATGCCGAAAACCAAACAAAAAACCCCACACCAAACCCCAAACCCACTAGCAGTTTGGTGCCGTTATCTGCCCTCCCGCTTCCCTGAATTACCTTAATCATATGAGGAAGAAGTCGTGGTCCCAGAAATCCAGCCTGCTTACTATTAGCCCCCTGCTGACCAGGAGGGAATGAACAGGGATAAGATGGTGCTGGCAAGTAAAACGCACGTTCTCCAAGTGTCAAATCATAGCGCCTTCAGAAAAGAGCAGTGATCGTAGTTTAGTTTTTCTTTCAGCCTACTCTTGGATTAAATCCCATCCTATCATTTTAGAGGAACAGCTCATACGATATGGAAGCCTTCTCTACAGAAGGCTTCGCCAAGACTACAGACTGAAAAGTAGAGAACAGTCTTCCTACTAAGACTATCACTTGCAGAGCAATAATTCATTCTTACACCACAGATGACCTTCATTTCTCTCCTTCTCTAAATTAGCCAGCTACAGATAACACATAGATAGCAATTTACATGAGTGCTGCAGTTTAAGGCCAAGCAACAAAAGATAATAAACGACACAGAGAATTTCAGGTTAGACAGAACTGAATTAGACAAATAATAATCTTCTCCCGGGATAGCAAGAAAAACACTTGCAAAACAGAAAAATATCAATAACAGGAAAGTAAATCTCTTCTGAACACATTTTAAGATTTGTTATTACCTGATATAAAAAAGTATGTAAGCTTGCTGACCAAGAACTCTTTTAATGTCAGTACGCACTACTTTAGCATCATTCATCTGATACCAAAGTCCATTACCAGCCTGCAAATAAAGACAACGATTTCTTTAGGTGAATTGCACGTTTTCCAATTGAAATCACGGATAGGAACAAAATACACACATGTCAAATAAAAATATAATGAAATCTTTTTCCCTAGAAACAGTAGCTGCTAGTCATGCTTTAATTGGTTTGCCAGCACAACCTTTACCCTGTTAGAAATGCTGTTGACTTCTACCTTTACATAGCATATATAGTGTCCTGAGTGACAGCTGACACCGTGATGTACCAGCACCGCGTATAAGGCATAGAGCAGTGGTTCTCCCATTGACTGCGACATGTAGGCTCTCAGGTCCAAATACTCCGGATATTTCACCTCCTAAAGAGACATCAAGAAGATAGAAAAATTATCCCAGAGTACTTCGTGGACTAGCCAGAGAAAAACACTTCCAAAAAACACAGACTAGAATTGATTTCTAGAATATATTTCTAGAATATATTTCTTGATGCACTACAAATAAGTCTTCCCATAAACAACGGTTAAGACTAGAAGTTGCAGAGAACTGTTTCCTGATGAATCAGCCTTCTCAGAGGAAAGCATATGCTTCTTGTCAAGCGGGAACTTTATTGATATTAAGAGAAAGAATAAGCCATAGTCGTTAGTCTACAATTATTGTCTGAAAATATTAACAACTTTCAGCTTTGGGGGATGTCCCATTACACAATGATATAGTTGCATTACAGTGGTAAATATACCTTGTTGATCTTTCCACCTGTGAAATCTGCAAATCTTTTCAGTGATATTGTGAGAACCTTGGAAGAACGGTGTATGGTAAATCTCTTGGACGCAGGAACCATCTTTTTACACCTTAAAAACAAGCAGAGATAAGTGTTTGAAGGCATCTTCTTTTTTCGCCCCCAAAACAAACTCCTTTTAATGTCTCACGCATGCCTATGCTATTTGAATGATATTTACTTGCATAATAGGTTGGTCTTTTTTCTTTTCATAAACCCATGCACTGCGTGTCAGGTTTGTTAATACACAGAAGAAGGTCAATTTTCCCAACAATTCAGAGCATAGCGGGAACAGGAATCTCTCACAAAAGGGTATGACCAGGTTGGATGGCAAGGTACCATTTCTTGGTCTACAAAAGTGGCTATTTGAACTCCAATCCTGGATACATTCTTTCAGCTTTCAAGGGAAATACAAATACTGAAAGCGGAACGAGAGAGCCTTGGTCCCCAGGGCTAGAAATTGCAAATAATCTCCAACATAGGTCGACTATCAACATCAAAAATACAACAGAAGCACATGGTCATTCTACAGGAGGGAGACATTTAACAGTAGGAAGTCTTCATGTACTGAGCTTGTCTGGAAAGACACTGAAACCATCTGCCATCCTTTGAAACAAAATAGTTCAGTTTGACACATTGCCCGCTCCAAGGTAGGACCTACGGTGTAAGCAGTGAAAATTAGCCACTAGCCCAGAGAACAACGGAAACTGGGCAGTTTACATCAAGAAAAGTACTGTCGAGAGCTAATAAATAGAAAGAACAAAAGTAGCTCTTTTTGAATTCTGATGGCAAAATACAAGCCAGAGAATTGCAAACCCATAGGGAATGCCTATGAACAAGACTTCCCCCCTCCAAGGAAACAAAAATCCAAGTCTTTTATAAACTTCCGCAAAACTTGTAAGTAGATCCAAAGTTTAGAGGTAGTCCAACAGAGTCATGCAACATAGAAAACTGACATCTAGGATTAAGACCTAATTCGTCAAAATCTTACTCGCTACATTTATAGCAATTCTCTCCATCCAGCTCTTCAGGTTTCACAAAGAGTTCCAGAGCTCTGCTAACAGACGAAACCGCCTAGAGCAGCGAGAAAGAAGAGCGTAAAGTCACCGTAATTCAAAATTCCAGAGACATACTAGTAGTTTATAAGAGAATCTTACTAACATACTCAAGCGATCTACTAGGAGCACTGTCAAGAAGGAGGCAGAAAGAGCATGCTCAGCATTGACCTCACCTGGAAGGCATTTGACTTTGGAACAAATACTTTTCCAGTAGCCTAGACAGCATCTACAGTGTGCTTTGTCATCAATACTGGGGACAAATTCATCAGTCTAACAATTAGATGTATATTGAGGTAGAACAACAAAGAAGTAGGACAGCATTATAATTTTTGCAGAAAGAGAATTCTTTCCCCTTAAACCCAATGCAAATGTGGAGACTATTTACATGGGTTCCACGGAAGGACAAAGTCCAATCCACTTCCTTAGCACCACCAAGCTCTTACGTTTTAACACTATATGTGGTTTGGTTTTTTAAGTTAAACAAGTTTAATTTAGAAAGTTATGCATGTACTTAAACATCATGAATTATATTTAGAAAACATCTTACCTTTATATCCAAAGTGATATCAAGAAATGCCTCATACGTATCCGAAACTGCTTTGCAATTCAAGCACTTCACTGGAAGCAAAATATAAATGCTTAACATTATGTGAAGGAGACTAACTGTCCAAATTCAAGTTGTTGACAGATACTACTTTAGACAAACTACAGACTGCTTTACTACCGACAAAAGACACAGATCAGTTCTAAGGACAGGAATATTTTTTCAAGTACCTCTCGATCTTAGAAATCCTCCAAATATTTGATGAATGATGGTGGTAGCTTGAGAAGATCTGTCCAATCTGGAAATAAATTATAATCAGACCTCAGAAGATTTAAGGCACAGAGTTAACTCTTCAAAGAGTTTGATGAAAACCAAGGATGATGTAGACTTGCGTTGCTGATAGTAAATAAGGCACTAAAAGGTGCTAGAGATCATTTCTGAGAGTAAATAAAGGACTAGAAGGTGCTAGAGAATGTATGAAAGTGAACTTGTTTATGCTTACTCGGTGCTTCCGTTCAAGCACGCTTCCTGCATAGCATCAACAGTATAGCGCAAGAACTCGTGTGCGTCTTCTTGACTGCCAAAACGGAAATGTTGTCCTATTCCTAAATAAGAAGATGATAGTATTGACCTCATTTAAAAATGAAATCATTCTTGTATTTCTAAAATCGCTCTTCATTGGAGTGTTAAAACCACTTAGACACATCAAATAATTATTTGAAGATTACAAGCTATCGAAAAGAAACACATCTGAAGCCACTTACGACTGAGATTACTGATAACATGCGTAGGCTCGATGGCATCAACAGTGCAACGCAGGGCCTGGTTAATGTGAGTCTCCATCATGCACATCATGCAAAAATCTTGTTCACGACCTGAAGAGTGAAAGAGCAAAGCATCCCAGTCCAGCGAAATATCCATACCTACAAACATCTAAGTACAATTTAAACTATAGATACAATATCCACTCTCCTTGCTACATTCTATTCTCCCAAGATGCCAATGTCCCAACAGTCTTGTAACATTTCATTTCACACAACTTGACAGAAGAAAAATATCCACTAAGCCTGTATTCAAATGCATTTTGTGATGAGAAATCTAAAAGACTACTGCAAAGTCGCAGTTGTAAAGGCTGACAGGAATGTGAACTCCACAGGCTGCAAAATGTATTACTCTCTAAAATTACTACCAAATGCATTACTGTCCAATGCACTTCATTATTCCCATGAAGCAATAAATAATCCTTTAATAAACAAACAAACAAACAAACAAACAAATAACTAACTAAATAAATAAAACATGGTGCATTAATTGCACTCCATATGCTATTCGGAGCCCACTGCTAATACAGTGCTCAAAGCCAGCTGCTACAGGTAAAATCAGGCAAATAAGCTTATCTCACAGAATCACTGCTGTTCTTTCACCTTCAGAGCTATCCAACAGATTCAAAATACTGTTACGAAGTACTCACATGACTGGCTGTGCTCAAGAGAAAGCATGTAATTGGCAAGTGGGGGTGTGTAGGTCAAACACTGCAGAGTAGCATTAAGAAAACATGTGTTGCCAAGATTGTACAGGCCAACTCCAACACTTTGTGTTTCTCGCCAATCCATACAAATCTTCTCAGGTGGAAAAAGAATGCTCTGTGGCGGAGCAATTCCATCATTAACAACTGCAAGAAAGTTAAATTTAAAAAGAGATCTTGTTTGTTTGTTTCGAAGAAAGGTATTTAAAAATATACTATTCTGCAGGAGCACCTAGAGGAGCTAGCTACAATCCAAACCAGAAAAACTTATTGCAGACAGCTTTAATACCACCAAATTCAAATTGGCTGGTCAACACAATGTTTTGGGGGAAAAAAAAAAAAAACAAAAACAACTTTAGTCAACCATTTTAATTTTTCTAAGGCAAGGCTAACTGCCATTCTGTTTGTAGCACCTAATGCCAAGTTCCTCTCCATCTATAATCTTTAACCTGATTAACTCAACTACTGTTTTTTTCCTTATTATAACTTAAACCACAAACTTAGACTTGAAATTATACGGTAAAAACGTAAAAACTAGGAACTAGGAATGACGGTACCCCTACAGATACCAGATTTTTTCCTGAGCAATGTTATCCTTCAAAAAACCTGTGAAAAATGGAAGCTGTGAATAGCAACAATCAAACACTTTTCTCTGCAAAACAGAAAAGACATGGAGGAATCTGTGCATTACAAAAAGCTCCCCGTATTTCTCTGTTGACTGTAAATATATCAAAATTAATTTCTGTAACATCAGTCACTTCAGTTGCCTTAGGGGATTCGCTTTTCAAGTCTTTCTTCACAGTAGTCCCCTTCTCTATCAGTGCAACAAGTAAGAACTGCATTTTCTACTTTTGCTTTGAAGAAAATGGAGGCAGGATAGAACGCACACTTACTTAGATCTCTTGGGGCAAAAGCCTTAGATTTTTCAGATGATCTACAGTAAATAGCACCTCCACGTCCTTGGGCCACAGAGACTTGGCTTGAATCTTCTGCAGGCACTATCTGGCCCCAGTTGGCGGTGCGTGACATCAGTATTTTAGGACTTGGTTTCTTGGATTTGCCAGACCGCCTTGAAGAGGGCTTTTTAGGCTTTGAAGATTTGGGCTTCTTAGCTACGGTCATTGTTCACATCTGCAACAGAGACAGAAGTTCTGGTTGACGTAAGAATATCAAGAAGCACTCCAAGAAGAAAAGAGTAACAGAAGTCCTGTCACTTAATCTCAAAGAAACAGCCTTAAGAACTAAATCGCTGGTATGAATGATTCAAAAAGAATCCCCAAACTAAACACACAAAGTGAAAATTTCCATCTAAACTCTATCAGTATTACTTTTCGCTTCTGCAGAACTAGTGGCTGATGCCATTTCTTTCCCTTCCGTAGGATTTTAATCCATTACAACTCTGGAGTCTTTTTAATATAAAAATGTAGAAGACATTCTCTGAGGGGAATCAGTTATTTATTGATTTCCGGAGTTGCGCAATTATCTGTTAATTAGTACCTATGATCTAATAGATAATTGTTGCAATTATCTATTGCTGGCATTAGTAACGGAACACTATTACTTCACTGCCTGCGTTTTTCTGTTTCGTCTGCACAAAGGTACCCAGAACTCACTGCTACTTTTCTTCTGTCTTTCCAGGGCTCGCCCTCTACCTCACTGTCTACTGCACCAGTCATGAGGGGTTTGTTGTGATTCTATAATGAGCCTAGCTTTTAAATACACCTTTCATGGGCGTCACTTGGTGATAGCAAGTTAATCTGTGAGGGCTCCTCAGTCTACATCATGCGGTCGCTTTTTCCAGGTGAAAAAGCGGAGCTGTAAGTGGCAGTACACTAAAGCCCTGGCACGTTGAGATCCAAGAGGAGAGATGTTTGGCCCTCCTTTTCACTCCTGGGAACCATATACCTCAAAACCCACAGAGGATGGGCTATATCTCAGAGAAATCTTGGGAAAGGAGAGCATGAAGAGCATGTTTGCAAATTCATTTCTCCCTGGGCTTCTTCTGCTTCTCCAAGAAAGACGAGTTTGAATATAACTTTGGCAGCAGTACTTCTGGTGTTTTACTCCTACCACATTTAAAACTCCTACAACAAACTGAAAAGTTAGACTAAAAAGCAGCTCTTTCCGTTCTCCTTTCTAAAGTTGCACGCTTTCCTCATGCAAAACAACAGGGGAATGGAAGCTAGAAACGGAAATGCTGAATGTAAAACAAAACAAAACAAACCTCAGCCCTCCAGGACAAAAGCCAATAACTGCTACAAAGTCCTTTTTAAAATGCTGATTAGGTTTCAAGGTGATACCGCTTTAAATAAGCGTAGTTGTGTGTCCATAGGCAGAAGCTGAATAATGACAGGATGAACTTCTATACTTCATGTTTTGTTACTGTCTTACTGTAGCACACAGGGACTTGTTACCTTTAGGGAAACCACTAACCTCATGGAGGGTTTAAAACATAAGCTAGTTTGTTATACCAAAATGACGGAGAGAACAAAGCATAAAGTGCTTTCAGATTTCTAGCACGCCTTGATTGCTGTCCATTAAACTTCAGACACGTTAAACAAAACACAGTAAATAAGAAAACTCCTAGTCCCACAGCTGGCAAATTGTGCGCAGAGGTTGTAATTAGAACTTTTTTGCCCTGACGTTTTACATTTAAAATTGATTTTAAATCCATTCTATACACACTTTCCATTCCTGAAAAAACAATACGCAAACCTGACAAATGCATTTACATGAGAAATGAAGTCGTCCTTGTCCGATTGGAAGACTAAGGTGACAGCTCCTGGGCTCAGGGATAAGCTCCGATCTTCACCAGTGACAGCTCCTTTTGTAGGATTGAAAGGGAAAATGTTTCAGCAACACATTGGAAACATACTTAAGGGACAAGAAACAAAATCAAGACTGCAGTGAGAAGGAGAACAGAAAAACAATATTGGGGGGAAAGGAAAGGAAAGGAAAGGAAAGGAAAGGAAAGGAAAGGAAAGGAAAGGAAAGGAAAGGAAAGGAAAGGAAAGGAAAGGAAAGGAAAGGAAAGGAAAGGAAAGGAAAGGAAAGGAAAGGAAAGGAAAGGAAAAAAGAAAAAAAGGGAAGGGAAGGGAAGGGAAGGGAAGGGAAGGGAAGGGAAGGGAAGGGAAGGGAAGGGAAGGGAAGGGAAGGGAAGGGAAGGGAAGGGAAGGGAAGGGAAGGGAAGGGAAGGGAAGGGAAGGGAAGGGAAGACCTTGATCTTTATACTGACCAATGAGATAAGCCTTACACATTTTTAAGTTTATTTTTGACAACTGATTGAGGTGTTACCAGGTATTAAGTACGATTCAAGAGCAAATATTAACACTAGAAAGAAGAAATCCGATCCACCACCACTGTTTCAAAATACATCCATTTCTCATTTGGAGATGACGTCTCTCTGGCAAGGTAGTAGAAAAACTGTAAATACCGATAGAGCTTCCTCTCCCGATGTTCCATATACATACCGATGCTGTTCCTACACCTACGCTCTGAGCATAAATTTATGTTGACATGAGTGACAAGAGAGGGTGTTACTCCTCTCTTTGTTTGCCTTGAGAGACACACCTCTTGTCCATTGAAAAGTAAATTCAAGATTCCAGATCACTTAAGACAGTTGCTATCCCCCCATTCAGAGTTCTGCAGCAGCACTCTTCAGATGTGTTTAGCAGTCTCTTTAGAAAATGTTATCACTTAGGACCTGCTTCTCAGTAGGTCCACGTTTGGCCTCCGCTTAGCAGAGAGTCAATCCCAGCTTAAGCTTTCGTACAAGAGCCCCTTCACGAAACGGAGTTGAACCCTGACATAACTGAGTTGAACCTTTAACCTTGAAGCTTCCTTAAAGAAGAAAGCAGCACCCAGGCCAGGAAATAGAAATTAATCGTCACTTTACCCTGAAACGCAGTGGGCTATTCTGTGCTGGCAGGATTGCTGCCGGGCTGGCCGACGAGGCGGCGGGCAGCTCCCCGGGGCCACAGGGCCTGGCACAGGGAGCCGCCGGGGGTCTCCAAGGTCCGGGAACAGCGGCAACAGCGGCAACAGCAGGGACAGAGGGGACAGCAGCGACAGCAGCAGCCACCTCAGCCGGGGCCGTCTCCACAACCGCCACAACGGCCTCGGAACGCCGCCGAACTCGGAGCTCCAGCGTGACGCCTTGTGAACCTGGCCGCGCTGCTCATGGCTAAAACCAGAGCGTTTCCTCCGGCGTGTGTTTACTGTCGGTGCCGGATCGGCCCTCACCCCGAGCTCTCCCTGCCGGGAGGGCTTTGGGGTTGGGGTTTCCCTCCCGCCGCCGCCGCGGGCAGGCCCCGCGCGCAAGGGGTCCGCGCTGGGGAGCAGCATCTCACCCACGGCGAGAGACCGAGGGCACGACATGAAAAAGCCCCGACACGAAAAAGCCACGACATGCGGCCGAGGCGGCGGGGAGACGGCTCTGAGGGAGCTGCCACTTCGCCCCGCCGTCCTCCCCTCCCGGGCCGCCCCGCCGAACCCCGTGCGCCTCAGGTGCTGCGCTGAGGGGGTGGCTGGCTACTGAGACAGCTGCCCAGGGCACTGCTCATGGCACCGAGCCTGACAGAGGTCAACAAGTGTTGAACAATGCTCTCAGACATCGGGTCTCACTTTGGGGTGGTCCTGTGTGGAGCCACGAGTTGGACTTGGTGATTATTGGGAGTCCTTTCCACCTTGGGATGTTCTCTGATTCTAGGTCAGCAATCCAGTAGCTGATGAGAAGTGTGGAGTCATTCAAAGGGAAGAGAGAGCACAACACTTCTCGTTTGCAGAAGCGGCTATTTGGTAACCAAACCGATGATTCCTTTGCTTCTAGAGCAACTAACAGCAGGGATCCGCTTTACAATGGAGGGAAAAGAGTCGTTGGCATGTCATGTGAAGTAACCTTCAAATCCCAGAGGATGATTTTGTTGGAACTTTATTCAGCTGAAAACACGGAAGCCTTGCTTCTGCTTGTGTTAGTTACAGCTCCAGTTTACTTTGGTTGGGAGGGAAGGCATTCCAGGTTAATGTGCTGTACCTGTTCCTTCAGCTCATTGTCCATAAACGGAGGAGCAAACGAAATCAGTTTAATCTCCATTAAATGCAGCAGACAAAGCGGAGTAGAGGGCGATCTAGCACTTAATTTTTCCTGTAAGCAGGAAACCCAGAACTCAACAACACTTTTCAAATCTTGTCCTGCAGTAAATGACCAGCTGAGTGAAGCTTGCATTTAGAGGATGTGCTCCTCCAGTAGACGGAAATAGCTTTTCCTCTTCACAAGTGCAACTGAGTGGTGGACTGGCAGCTATGTGGTTAACTAGTTGTGCCAAAGGGGTTGTGTTGAATGCACAGAAAAATATGCAGGAATAAATAAACAGCAGAGGGTTGTCTGTAGGCATGACACTGAGTACAGATGTTGTCTGCAGGTTCGTGCAGAGTGCACCGCGCCAATAAGCACCCAGAGTCGGAATGCACACGAACGTCTTTTAATTAGATAATTACTTATAGAACTCTGCAGAGTCAGGTACTTGGCCATCTTTCGCAAAGCAAGCACACCTCTGACTCGAATCACCGTCATTTATACACAGGAAACTTGTGAAAACTCTCTCTTTGGCTCCTTTGGATTGGTTATTACAGCTCACCTAACTTATCTCCACTGAGCTTGTGCATTACAGAGGAATACCGGGGGGGAGGGGGAACAGGAGAGGGGGGACACACACCGAATCCCACATTAGCATAGATTAGCATTTTGACAGGTGTGATTTTTAATGTGCTAATGACCCTTAATGAGAAAAAGGTTACTATAGGTCAGTCTGGAGCTGGTGTTCTCCTTCCTGTTTTTTCCCTTTTAGCCCTTCTCTTCCTTGCTTCTGCTAGCTCAAGGCTACCTGTCTCTCTCCTTCTTTATTTTCTCAGCTAAAAGACTGCACAAGCTACACGCCTCCCTATTTGCTTCAACATTTCCTTGGTTTTGTTTTTGTTTTTTTCCCAGCTTTGGGACGACACAGGTGTGGTTTGATATTTGCCAGTATAGCTAAAACTCACGCCAGTCTGCTCACGCACAGTAAGTAGTAAGATTTAAGGACTGGTTTCATCGGCTTCTTCCATACTAACATCCTTCTTATGTTTTAGATATGCTGTAGTTAAATCAACACTAAGTTACTACTTGTGGAGTAATCGCCTTAAGCGACTAGGCATCATAAGCACACCTCCATCCCAAAAGCTACCCGCCTCCAAGGTGCAACCACCCCTCACTGAGCACGCCCTCGGAATTTCTCACAGTCTGTACCTTTAAACGCAAGTGAGATCATTTCTACCAAGCACAACCAAGATATGCATGACTAGAGTCACTCAAGCTCCACCTTAAAGATAGAAAATAATACCAATTGCTTTAAGAGAAAGGGGATGTTAGGGAAGATACTATCAGGAAGGATTCCTTCTGACATCACTCGACAGGCTGAGCCTCTCACTCCCCCACCCCCACTCCATTGGGACGCCGTGGGGTAAGATCTGAACGCTTGCTTATACCAGGCGTCTCTGTGGAATCTTAGAAATCTCTAGAGTTTTGATGCTTTTTCATGTCTTAATACCTAGGCTGTGTACCTGTGCATTTCATGCATGCTAGCTTGCTTTTGCAGACAGTGAATTTATCACTGACAATCCAAAGAACCTGTGTACCTGTCGCCGTAAGAAATTGCACTTAATTGCATTCTTCCTAGCTGTGAGAGTTCTCCTTGAATGCGACTAGAGCGAGGCCGTACTGCGTTGTTGGTGAATCCGTGACCGTGATAGTTCAGCACCCTGAATCCGACGGGACCCATGACGGTCAATCGGCTACACCCCTTAACGCGACACTACTAGACGAAGAAGATGACAGGGCTTGCATGCACTGCATTAGGCTTTGCATGTGAAAACACCCCCAAATAATTTCACGTGCATTTAACGTTTTTAAAGCTACAGCCCTACATAGTTAAGGCATCAGCATTCATTCCTTTGCTTGATAGCAAAGTATGAACATACAGAAGAGTTAAATATTTTCTTTGCATTCTTAAAGGCGATTTTTCAGACTTGGGCTTCAGTTGTTGGAGTTGAAGAGATCAGTAGACATCCTTACTTTTACGTTAAGACCAAAATCTTTATCTAAGATTGTGTTATCGAACGCAACTAAACTCCCACCCCCACGTTTTTTTTGTAACTTCGCAATGATCTTGCTGCAGTCCCACTCTGATGGTCTTTCAGTAACATGCAAACTGCCGTGGCAGATTCTGTTACAGTGCTTTTCTATTGACAGTGTGCATAACACTCAAGGTAAAGCCCCTCATTTCACAGTGGGGACATAAAGTGTTTCTTTGGACCCTGCTCCTTCTGTTAGTACTCATTTTTTCACAAACTTGTTGAACCTGAGCCGTGCCTACTGAGCCAACGAATGCTTTGATGACACAGTATTTTGTCAAAGCAGTTTTGCTTCTTGGAGCTACAGAAGCAGCTCTGGCTACGTGATAGGGAATTGTGCTGCATTGGCAAAACCAGACTTAGCTACAGACTTACAACACTTGCTAATTCGATCTATTTCAAATCTCATTTTAACTTTAAAGGACAATCAGTTTTGTGGCTCCTGTCTTACTAATTTGCCTTGTTTTGCATGGAAGGGCAGCCTGTGAATGTTTTGCTTTATTGCATGCTTCAAAAAAAGGCTGAGGAAGAGACTGGAGGAACCTTTTCTATTCTATGGACTTTCCCCCGACAGTGTGGAATTGCAGGCTACTTGGATGAATGTTCCAATGTGAGTAAGGGAGCAGACCTCAGCCAAAGGAGGTGGAATCCTTGCTTAATAGTAAGTATCAGTGTGGGGACATCTTTGCTTAACGGGAGCCATTTAAACTCTTCATAGAAACAAAATAAGCTGGACATCTTATGCTTGGAAAGCAGTATGGTTACACAGCTGCTAACATAATGACTTGAGTCTTCTGCTCTGCAACTTCAGGTTTTGTTTTAAAGCAGTGCATACATCAGTTTAAGCTTTGGACAAGGAGATTTGCAATGCAAATAGTGATAAACCAGAATCAGCGGCGCTGACGAGTGTAATGGTGAAATGCAGCAAATCAAGTATTCCTGGAGAAATGTGAGATTACAAAACTAGCAAGCCATGAAGCACTTTTGTTGTTGTTGTTGTTTTTTAAATCAATTCTTATATGCTGAAATAGCACCTTCAAGAAAATCTGTTTATCTAGCCAGGTAACGGTGTCTCCCTGTAAACAGGAAGGAAATGCCAGGAGCAGCCATACCTCTTTGCTGTCAAAATAAAGAGGCCAACATCATGCCATAGTGCAAAGGCTTGCTAAGAAAGATCATTCTAAGAGGTCTGCAAGAAAAGATGACTTACTTTGTCATAAGTTTGTCAAATAGAATGGACGAGTTAGTAGTCGAGTACCGACTGTGTCCGACTCTACAGCTGCGGCGCAGCTCCAAGTCCCTGTTTTCTCCGTGGACTCGTCTCACAGTTTTTGCACCAGCTCTACTCCTCAATGTTCTGGTGACTGAAACGCAGAAACAAAGGATTTTGAAACAGTGAAGATGGGATTCTCCTTATTTCACCGTTGCTCTTGTAAAATGGAAACAGACAAACAAAAAAGGCACCCTGAAGTGGATTGAGTTTTCTTTACATTTCAGGTCAGAAGTTGGTGTCACAACCACTGCATTCCACTTCTTTATCGCTCTGCACGTTTAAACTGTCTACTTAAAACTGGGACCTGTAGGGAAATTTTTAAAGAGACTGAAAGCTAGCCAGACAAAAACAAACGTGCAACTTTTGTTCCATGCAGGAGGGAAATCTACTCCACTTATTTCTGTCTTGGAAAAGTGAGAACAATCAACACCTTTCTCTAAGGTGTTTTCACTCCATTCATGTCAAACTGTATCTAACAGTGCTCAAAACAAACACTAGGACATTGCAAGCCTCTTCCTAAGAGGTGTATGTTTGATTACTCTGTTTATGCATGCAGCACTTCCATTTCCTGCATTAGGATCTAACAGCTCAAGGAGGGAAGAATCGTTTCAAGAGAAACACCCGAACACCACATAACTCAAACTCGTGCTTTTTAGAAAAAAGCCTGCCCATTGTTTGCCATACAGCACCCTTTGGCACAGGTTGGTTGCTTGCACTGTCATTAAAAGAGCCAAGAGGACAAGGGGAAGGGAAGAGCTACACCGCTGTGCTGCTAGGATCACAGCTAAGGTTTACTTTTGTGCTTGCCAGCTATAAAACTGAGTTTGAACTTATCAAGTATCGATTTACTTTGCACAATTAGAACAGTTTGCTTTGTGCCTACCAAGCTGCAATTCACACTGCTCCCTCCCCAAGGAATTCATAAAATCTCCTATTTGCACCTACCTCTCTTCACAGAAAAGTCACTGAGGAGTGAATTCAGCTGACTACAGAAGGCTTTGGGGCCAAATGAAAGCCATGGAGTGACCAAGTGCCATCCTCTTCAGTAACCTGCGCAAATAGGTATCCCGGGGACTTACAGCCACTTACCTGTGCTATATTCTTTTTTTCGTTCCAATTTTGGCTTTCTCAACTGCCTACATTAAGAAAGAGGACACGGCAGAGAAGGGAGAAAAGACTTGTTGTATTAGACCCATCAAGGATGGGAAATTTCACCATGTTTACAAGCCAGTGCTCCATGGTATACAAAGAGAAGCCTGTAGGCCTCACGCAGGATCCACATCCCAAGTCTGTTGCGTGCCATATACACGCGGTTCTGTATGTACCCACATTTCCTAGCTTGCTCATGTTGAATTCTCAAAATTATGAGCAATAGCACCCAAGTGGAAAAGATACATGTCCGGGTTTCAGTTAGGACAGCGTTAGTTCTCCTCCTAGTAGCGGGTAGGTTGCTATGTTTTGGCTTAGAATGTGTGAAAGGATGTTTAGAAGATTGCTGATACCACCCCGATGTTTCAATTGCTGCAGAGCAGTACTTACAACAAGCCAAGGACCTTTCGGTGTCTCACTGTCCTACTGGCGATCAGAATCGGCGCACAGCAACAGCTGCGAGGGGACAGACTCAGGATGGCCGACCCCAACTGGCCAAAGAATTCTATGCCTTATGGCAACACGCTGCACCATGGATAGGGCGGGGCAGCCGGGCTGCTAGGGGTTACGCTGGGCACTGGTCAGCGGGTAGTGAGCAACTGCATTGTACATCACTTGTTTTGTACACATTACTAGTAGCAGTACTATCATCATCATCATTATTATTATTTTCCTGTCTTAATAAACTGTCTTTATCTCAACTCGCGGGCTTCACTGTCCCGTTTCTCTCCCCCATCCCAGAGAGGGAGGTGGGAGGGTTGCAGAAGGGCTGTGTGGTGTTTAGCTGCCGGCCGGGTTAAACCACAACAACACCTCAAAGGGGTTGGGGAAAAAAACAGGTTTGTTTTAGAAAAGCGGAAGACTTTCACTGAGAAGAGGGATGCTAGTTTTAAGGTACTGGTACACCATCAGCATGCTCATAGGCCTCTGCTGATTTTAGCCGGAGGTTTATCAGGCCACAACTCACTGCACATGCTTTCTCTCTTGCTTTTCAATCTACAAATCGAACAGAGATTGAACATATAGAAATACAGTACCTTGAAAAGCATCTTCTCTTGACATTTCCCCTCAGTACCGCCATACTTTCTTCAAAGCTGGAGACTGAACACCGCAGGATGTTTTTGCTCATTGATCTTAAACGGTGTCTGTTGAAACATTCAATACTGGGAGAAGAATAATCCTAGGGAAAGAAGGAAACAAGAATATATTTATGTGAACCACGTAGATTCAGATAAAGAAATTCTGCCTCACGCAAGTTTAATTGACCCTCCTGACTTGGTAGTGGGGCAACTAATGGCAGGCAGACACTGAAACGCTGCTGTGCTCAAGAAAAACCTGGAGAGAAAAAAAAAAAAAAAAAAAAAAAGCTTTCAAAACTAAAGCTTCCCTTTCCCCACCGTTTTCTTGTGGATAACTTAAGCTTAATATCCTTGGCAAAAAGATATTGCAGCAAAACCTTTCACATAAAATTAGTGTTTCGTGAAAAACAACAACAACAAAAAAAAACTTTATATTCAATTGAATTTAAATTAAAAAAACTAAACTAATTAATTTAAATTAAAAAATTTAAATTCAATTGACTGTTCAGAGGAACAGTCAAGCTTGACATTATACATCCTAGAATTAAAATCTAGTTTGAGTTTTTCTCCCATCTCCAGACCTTGCTAAAGATGCTTATTAGGAGCTCTGTCAACAAAAGTGTAAGGCTTGTTATATCAAATCTTTGAACCCTTCTTACTGCCCTCGACCTTCTTCACATTGCTGCTCCTACAAGGGTGAGTACTATCATTTTTAGTACGGGAGGGAAGCTGTCATATCCTTGAGTGGGGGGTCGTTCTGTTTACAAAATGAAGTTCCAGTAAGAGTACATCAAATGAACCAACTTTCTTTGAACTTTAATTCATCACTATATTGAATGAATGACCTCTGGATTTCTCTCTCCCATTTGGAAGTCAATTTGAAAACAAAATACCTCTGCCATAAAGAGCCAGGCATCAGAGACACCTGTTGCGCCTCAAGAACAGAGAAGGTATGAACGACAAGAGCAGCTGAATAAAATGCAACTTGCCATTAGAAATGGGTGTACTGGCATCTACAGGTGCCGCTGGCATCTCCTCATCTGGTTTCTCGTCTTCAGTAGCAGGGTTCTGCTGTGGTGTCTTGGAGTTGTCGCATGGAGCACACGCTGCAGAGGTGCGACCTTGCAAGAAAGAATAGATACCAAAGATCTTCGTCGTGCATTTTCAGTTACAAATGCAGAGACAAGTCTTCAAATCCTTAGCGTTAAAGCACGTACCTCTTTTCTCACGAGATTCTTTAATTTGTTCACAAAGTCGTCTAAACTCTGTATCCGTTTCGTTCCTCACCATTGAATATGCAGTGTCTTGCAAAACATAGGCGCTGTGACGATCTGAAATTTTACACACTTTACCTGAATGTTGTCTACCAACCAATGAAACTGTTTTGATCACAGAAAAAAATTGCTTTCTTCATAGGTTGGTTCCGAAAGCATATCTCAGTGAATATTTTCAGCATAACAACATCGAAGTTAATTAAAACAAAAGCACAAGTTCCTTGGGAACACTTATATCACAATTCCATGCCCAAGTAGCAAAATGATAAAATATTTACAATGTGGTAAGAGATGTTCTCTGTGGATGTCCAAAATCATCTAATCCATCCGAAGTCTATTGTCCGCACACAGCATTTATCCATCTATACGTTCGACAGATTTTTTAAACTAGGGCTAAAAAGCACATCCTCACCTGTAGATCTTTGATCCGGGTAGTACTCTAAGGCATTGTTACAGATTAGATCGATGTCCTTCAGCTAGTCTCTGGCAGCGAGGTACTGGCGCGAATCAATTTGAGTCAGAACTGTTGAAAGATCCATCGGCTCTTTAATCCTTGTGGCATAGTCAGGTACCTGCAGATCAAATACAAGCATTCAGAGGTTTTCTTAACCTTGCACACTGTCTACCAAAATTATTCTGAAAACTTTAAATAAACGACTTCCTAAAAACCCTGAACATTTGCGATGCATCAGAAGACGCTGAAATTAACCAGTTTGCTTCTCAGAAATGGAAGGGCTCTTTCATTTTTCATTAGAGCGGCCACGAGAGGACAACAAGAAGTAGGGAGGTCAGAAGCACGTGCATGGTAGAGAAGAAACACTGAGGGTGGGAGATTCATTTCACTTTGCTTCAGAAAATCACAACAGTGAAAGCTGAGCAAGCCATCCGGCATTCTCTTTGTTGTCGACATTGAGGAAAAGGTGCATGAATTGCACCTGTGAAGTACCTATTGCAGGCATCTACTTTAGAATGAGATAACTGGGCCCTGAGGTGCTCATTTCTTCCCTCAGACCAGAAGAGGAGCCTAATGACCAGTTCAGATGAGGACATATGTATCTGTCTAGATTTTTCACAGCTCAAGAACCTAGGAAAAAAGGGGAAGAAAAGCCAGTGGAGGCCCACATGAAGACGACTTTGCTGATCCCCAGGTATATTCAAGTTACATCTGTCTTTGACATATACGCCCCTAGTTTAGGCTTATCTCATAAATTAAGGAGAAAAAGGCATCTAAGCAGCCAATTGGAGGAAAAAGAAAACACACTGCACTTATGGTTGATTCCTATTGAGGAGTTCCAGATGAAACAGAGAACAGGATCTCAAAACTTATTTTTACAAACTGCTGCTCTTATTCCTGTTCCCACAGGAACTGACAGTCCAAGAAAGGGCTTCAGACTTCACTCAAGTAGTCCTGTAAATACTGTTTGTAATTATAAGGAAAGATCTCTGTGCTTTTCAGTGCTGTGACACGCCTACGTATCAAAGCCTTTTCACGAGCAAACTGTGTTGGCATTTGGACTGGCTTTTTAGAATGAAACCAGGGCTTTCAGCGAATAATCCCATAAGAGACATTTGAGAGTCAGCAGAAGTAAAAGCACTGCCTCTGCTTCTTGCAAAATCCTTACAGTGCAGCCCTAAAAACGAAGTTGAACCTTCCCCAAAACGCTGAGAAATACGAACACTGACAAGTTACAGACACACACAGATCAGCACTACTTTACCTTCTGTGGGTCAACGGGCTTTGCAAATTCCCTGAAACGTCTGTCAGTGGAAAGTCTGTGAGTAACGTCCCTCAAGAATATTCTAAGGTCATGCAAGGTATCCTCCTCTTCCTCCTCCAGCATCCCTACTTTTGTGAGGATCACTCTTGTGGCTTCTGAGGCTCAGCTGGTGGTGCTACAGGCACAACTTCCAATGTCCAATCAACTTCAATTCATCAGGAAAAATTAGCCAATTTACAGTACTCAAATACAAGCATATGACAAATTACTGACAGAAAATGACCAACAAAGCAAAGCCCAAAGAGCTAGTAACTTCGATAGGAAAGTTTTAGATGTACTTCTCATATCCTCCTCACCTCTTTTCTTTACAGGAGGCTTAGCCACTTCATTTAGAATTAGGTCCTCAGAAAAAGGCTGCTCTCTCTGCCCTACCAGGCAACTCAATATTGCACACTTCTCCAAATTCCGTATTAAATAATTTTTGCATCTAAAGCAGAAGGAGGAGAGACATTTCAGATTTAAGGCCACAAAAAACTCATCTTCGATTCCAAAAAGACGAGTACCTTTTCAAATTAATTATAACCTGAAGAACACAAACTGAAAAAAGTTATCTTCCTGGCCTTAAAACGCTACATTTTCACAGGCTGGCACGGCAAATTCAAATATCACCTTTAAGAATCACCTGTAGAATTAAAGCTTGCTGAAGGGATTGTACGCTACACTGGTAAAGTAATGGCTTTCACCACATCCAACAGCGCCTCCTTTGTATTTACTTGCCTTGCTGCAGCCTTTACTTAGAACCTTTATGGCTATAGAGGGAAGAGACAGGCTTCAGCAGACAAGTGAGGGCTTTTTGCTGAGTTTTTATTTCTCTACCAAAAGGTGTCTGAAGTAGCTAGTACCTCTACGTCTTCCTCCATTTTCAAGTTCTAGTAATAAAAGGTAGGTGAGGAATTTCACTACTTATTTTAGAAGGAATTTACAGCCTGTACAAAAACTTCTGTGGGAACTCAAGCACTTTCAAAGCAGTTGATAATAAACACGTCTAGGTAAGACCCGTTCTCTTCCCCCAGTGACTGAGACCAAATCATCAGAATGACAACAGCGTGGTCCTGTTTTGGGCACCTTCCCTTAATGTAAACTCTCAGAAGTCAATGAAGTTCTGCACCTACTTTTACTACAGTTTATTTAGGAATACAACTAGAATTTGATTCCAAAGTTACTTTAGCAGAAATTGGAACTCAGCTTTCCAGCTTGGAAAGCTTTGGCCTATATGAAGAAAGAAACTGATTTACTTATTTTTTTTTAATCAAAGTGTTTCAATTCTCTACTAAATTGCATTATTAGCAGTTTACCCAACATAGCATGGAATGGCAGACTGTCAGAAGAAATCTCTTCAGTAAAAACATCCTCTTGTCATTTCAAGCACTGCATATTCTTGACTGAACCACTTTGTAGCCACCAGAATTATTGTATTAATTTATTATTTGCATGTGTGAGAAGGGGGTGAAAGTCACTTGCTTGACTCAGAAAAAAACTTAAGCAGATGCTTTCACAGTATTCTTTTTCTCTAAGCAAATTTTAAGTGATTTGTTAGGGTGCCTGAGTAATAACAGCATGCATTTAAGAAAGCACAGCATTTTGATGCTGAAAGCATTCATAAATTACAAGACACTGAAGAAATAGTAAGGAAAGTATTGACAAATACTTCTTCTGGGAGATCTGAGTGATGTACATCAGACGGAGCAAGCAGCAAAACTGGCGAAAATGCTGGAATGTTAAGTAGTAGAGTTAGAAAAGTAAGTTTCAAGGCAGGTCCGGCGTTGTCCCACCATAAATGGATATCTGGGACATAAATTGTGCTTGGTGCTGTCTTCTGAGCATTTCGGATCAGCTAGTGAAAAGGAAAGCTTGCGTAAGAAAACTAAAACACGTACAAGAACCTCTTAATACACAGCTACATAGCCATCTGACTGCCCCATGAAATGAAACTACGTGAACAGAGTGGCAAGCATCCTTTCACATAAGGAATTTCTCTGTGCACCCTTTCAGATTATCAGTATTCGGACAACTCTAGTCAGAAGATGGGAAGGATATATTCAGGCAGTGGCTAGACACCGTAGCTATATGGCCACAGCCACAATCATCGCATAACAAAGAAAGGAAATGTCCCTCTTAAGGGACACATCAGTATTCAGTCGTGTAACATGTCTGTCCTTACTTGTATGGCTCTCAAACGTTTCCACTAAAGGTAAAAATATTTTAAGGTAGTGATGCCAAACAAGAAAATGGATTTCCTGCCTAAAAGTAAAAACACCAAATCTGGTCATTTTTTCTAGTTAAAACCACATCACCGTGCAAATGAAGTGTTTTCTGAATGTTAATGCTTTTAGTGCACATACTGCAACAGCACAAGTTGTGTATGTCCGTGCGAAAACAAAATAAACAGAAGCCCCAAACCTCGGTTGCCTTACTAATATAATTTAGAAGAAGCCTACAAAAAGTAGCCGACATGCAGTCTGATACAGAGCCATCTACTGGGAGCACACAGTCTTAGGAGGCAATGAGAACTACTTTCTGGATCCCAGTGACATGAGCAGCATTTCTTTCCACAAAGAGATGTTCGTTAGCAACACCGCCCAGCTTCCTGAGCTGCTAGCAACAGCCTCACTGTAAAATTGGGTATGGAAAATGTCGACATGTACAACATCCAGATTGTTTGTGGTGCTGTCTAAAAGAAAAGGGGATTTTCAGACAGAAGCAAACATCCCAGCACATTAAAACAAGGCCACCTCCATTACCAATGAATTTTGCTCACCTTACTTGCAACTCGATTGATCCTTTACATACAGTCAGTGAATCCGATGAGAAGAAAAAGAAAAAAAGGTACCTGTCTGCAGATTTCTTCTGGCGATGCAACGTTTGTAAGCAGAACAGAAAGGTCCAGGGTGTGAATGGGAAACTTCTCCAAAGCGTGCAACACCACGGGTGCCACGTAAGAAACCCGGCCGTACCCTTCTTTTCCTACTATTAGCAGACGGGGCTGGCATGATGTTGGTTCGCAGAAAGCACTCCTAGAACAAGAGTTAAGAAAACAAGCTTATAAATGAGGTGCTGAATAGACACACAGATGTTCCAAGTAATTTTCCTATAGACTTTCTTTTCCCTCCCCAAATAATCCAAATGGCAGCGGTACATTAAATACATGAAAGATTTCCAGTTAAGTTATTCACTCATTCCAATTGTTTCATCTTCTTCCCTTGTGTTTCCTATTCTTAACTAAACCAAGACTGCAAATTAATATCCCTGCAATCTTGCTTTACTTTATTATAAATTTATTATTTATTATATATTTATTATTTACTTTATTATAAATTTATTTTTATTTAAAAATAAATTGGTGAGGAGCATTTGTTTCCCCACTACAATCAGGCTTTACCTCTGCTGGCTTAAATCAAAGATGCTAGAGACTTAGCCTTGCTCTAAAGCACAGAAAATCTTCTGGACAGCACAGCAATAGAAACGGAGAAAAATAACTGATCCAGCTGTGACAACATGATCTAACTTTCCAACTGTGGGCTTGCATGACTTCCATACTAAAATATCACAAGATTAACACAACTTGGTGGCTTAACAAATAAAGACACCATTCAATTTTTTCTCAAGGTGTTTTAACAAGCCATTTCTCAGTTTTCTTTCTGCTACATAATTCACTACTGGTTTAACAATCCTGGAAAACAGAAGGGCAAAAGGTGGCAACACAAACCCACAAAGTTGGGGTATTTTTAGCTAAAAGGACAGACAGCACATTTATGTGGTCTTGAGTCTTTCAAAGAATGCCATGGATTAAGTCAACGTGTTCTGGTAGTCTACGGATCACTTTGGCTTACGAAGAAAAGCCTGGGCTTTTCAATTTGGTCATTCAGAGCAACTTCATTACAACTTTAGTCCCTCCACCCTTTCTTCTTGTGAATACCAAGCACCCCTTCAACACACAAACTTGATGTTGCCCCTTCGTCTACCACCCCTCGCACTTTTAACAGCTGGAACTGTTTACAAAGACTCAGCAGACCTGAGAATTTAAACATAACAGGGATCTATCTTTCTTTACCTGCTGAAACAGAGGCATTTTTTCTCTGGTCCGTTAGGCATTCCATCTTTTAATTCATCTCCAGAAACCAAGCATGCATCGTCATCACTGTCAAACATATCATCTTGTAAAATAGGATTGAAATGCTCTGAAAGGCAAAAGAGGTTTGTTAACTTTCCTGAATAGTCTTTGCCTCTTTCTCTTCCATTAATACAGCTTCTAAATCAGTGCCAAAACCCTTTCTTCATTTGAGAGCACACACTGAAATCTACTTCCTAGAGTTCAGCCCACCACAGATCTAAGGAGATGGCACAAGGCCCTACAAAGCTCTACTACGTCCCACTGATGTGTACGTGTAAGGTATGCTACTCTTGGTGATTTTTTTCTCCCCCTTAGAATAAAGGAGATTACGAACAATTTCTGCAGTTGCTAAATAGCTAAAAAAAAAAAAAAAAAACAACAAACAAGACCATTTCTTTCTGGAGGAGGTTCCCACAATGAAAGCATGGGGATAAAGGATGTGATGGCCACAGAATTCCATTCATCTAGTAAATATCAATGCTAATTGATCTCACGTGTATAGTACGATCCACAAACATTTAAATTAGGAGACTGGTTAAAAATGATGATAGCTAAAACAATATTTAGCTTAGACCAGTTATACTTGTATCCTGGTCCTGACATTCTTCAGAAAGGAATTAGAAACATTGACCTAGAAATGCTTCCCCTCCAAAGATCTGAGTTTTGATTTTTTAAAGAAAAATAGGTGCCTTATACTTCAAACCTCAAGTCAACCTCTACAAATGCTAATTATCTTAGCTGCCCTCAGAAGCAGGATGCTTCAGTAGAGAACGCATCGTCCTTTACTGTGTATTGAATCATTCAGAGCTTCCATTTGGCATTTCAGTTTCGAATCCACAATAAAACCTATGTGTTTTATTCCAGACTTGCCCAAAAAAAAGACATGCACATGCAAATAATAAAATTCTACCACCATTATGACTGAAAGGTAGAAGTTGATTGCACAAACCACAAGTTTTTGCTTTAGCAGAATTATAAAGAAGTGGATGCTGTGGTTATACCTTGCTGTCGGTCCTCTTTGGATGGTGCAAGATCTTCCCGCATGTACAGTGCAAGCTGGGCATGCGGGAAGATCTTCTGCACAACTTGTAAAATATTCTCTACTGATCTTTGAAAAAGTGGCTTGAAAATGGGTGATAGTGCTTGTACGGGTGAAGCCTTGATCCGGTTTGAAGCTGGAACAACCTTCTTCATAGCCATGAAAAAGTCCTTTGCTTTTATTTTAATAGAATTAACGTCTAGTAGCAACTTCTCCCTACTTGCATAAATCTGAGGATAGCATCGGCGTAGAGAGCACAGCGCAGCTTCAGTACATAAAGATTTGATATCTGCACCACAGTATCCTAACAAACAAAAATCAAACGTTACATCAGTCAAGGCCCAGGTTTACAACATGCAACATTTAAAGAATTTGTAATGCCAAAACCAAACAGCATAACAGGGAATTCAAAGTGCTACCGCTCTGCAAGGATGTTTCATGTTGCTCACTGCCTGATATCCTGCACTTACGCAGCTGAAGCAGACTCCTCATCAAAAACCATACTCTTGAGGAAGATGCCCCAGAACCATTTAATGTTCTCAGACAACAAGAGGAACGACAACAAAGAGTAAATAGATGAAAGCATCTCACTCTGATTGCTATGAAGGCGTGCCAGCTGCCTCGTTGACTACTTGTGCAACAAGGCACAAGAGCATGGGTACTGCCTGGTACAAGCTAAGGTTCTTTACAACTTGGTCACAAGCAAGAATCCGTTTCTGTTTCAGTCTTACCAATGCATTTCTCAGCTAGTTCATCAAGCAACATGTCCGGTGGCTGAGGGGTCCAGTCACGAGTATGAATCTTGACAATTTCTTTTCTAGCCTGGAAGCAAAATCATTGCATTTTAGCTTGTCCCAAGTTTTCCTTAAAAATACCAACAAGAAACAAACAAACCAAAAGGCAAACAAACAAACAACAAAAAACAAAACAGTCCTCCCTCAAAACCCCTCATCTACTAATACACTTTTCTTACTTGCTCAACTTTCAAGTATTTTACAGTTATTTAATATACACTCTGCATTGTCAACCAGGAAATTGAATAGTTCTTATTTGTTATACTGAACTTTTTCTAGGAACCTACAGTGAAAGAAAAGGCATTTATAGCTTCAATAACAAGTTTCCAAACTACGAGACCTAAGGACCCAGAGGAAAATACTGTAATGAAAAATTTATCCAGAAGCATTTCTTTGCTGTCCAAAAAACTTCTCTAAAACTTAGCAAGCTTTCATTGGGACAGTCTCATTACTTCATCACATTTGCTTTCCAGTCAGTAAATTCACAGAAAGCACTTCTGGCACAATGCTTCCAATTGCTACAATTACTATAAAGAAGAAAAGAATTATGACTCAAACTACTACCACTGAGCAGGGGCACAATCAAATGCAAACACGTCCCCTATTCATTCATAAGCGAAGGATTGAGACCAAAAACACAACTTCATGATGAAAACACCCAAGTGGACTAAATAATTAAGCAAACAGGTACAACTTTGGGAATGAAAGGTTTGATTATAGAACTAACTACTTGGTGGTATCATCCTGACCATATATATCCAGTACCAGATTTGTCCTCCATGGAACAACGCAGTGTCTCCACGTATCACTCTTTTGTTCAAGTTGTCATTTTTTTTTTTCCTATAAAGTTGGACTTTGCCATGGTAGCACTAACGTTGAATTTAAGTTCTCACCTCTTTATCTGGCAAGTTGAAGAGGAAGTGTCTACCAAAGCGTCCTGGTCTTCGTAAAGCAGGATCTATAGAATCCAGTCTGTTAGTAGCTCCGATTACCACGATCTCCCCTCTGTTATCTATGCCGTCCATAAGCGTCTGAAGAGTTGAAACAATGGAACAAATAGAAAAATATAAGTTTTACTTACTGGTTCAGTACATTTTGTTACATTCCACATGACTTTCTTGATGCCGGAATAACCTTCTTCCTAGTGGTCATTCAAAACTGGGAAAAAAATAGTCTACCAAGTCGGGGTTTTTTTGATTTGATAATAAATCTGCAGACTGTTAAGTCATCAAGCACTTCAAGACTGTTTGAAATAATCTCTACGTTAATATAAAAGGAGTACCGCACACTTCTGCTCAGGAAGAAAATCACGGAAAATGTCAACTTTGATTTTAGATGTTGAATTTGTTGCAGTGAGATCTTCCTCATCGCACGATTCTATTTGGATTTAAACCATATTATCTATGGAGAGACCAAGATTAGGACAAGAACAGCACAGAGTTCAGCATGAAGCCAATCAGGAGCTCAAGTTTGTATTCTTTGTATTCCACTTTATCCTTCTCTTGCTGGAAGGACCTGCTTTTTGACTCTCCTTCTCTTCACTAGGAGCATGTTCCCTCTTGCTTTGGTAATGCTCTTTCTCAGTGGTTTTAGTCTTGTCCTTTGTATCTTGGCATCTCTCTGTAACAGCTGAGGAGGAAAGGTTTTTAGAGCTACATTCAGTGTCAGACTCGAGAGAGGAAGTATGCCGCAATTTCTCACCAGGCTCACAAGACTCTTTGCCGGACAAAACGGTTTCTTTTGAAATGAGGTCACGTTCTTTTGATCTTCTTGCTTTCTCCTTGTCTCCACCATCATCACGTTGGTACTGGGTGAGGTATTCATCGTTCCCAGGAGATTTCGGAGGGTCCACGACACTGCACAAAATAAAATCACATTTCTCACTTCTGCTGAAGGACGTGAATATTAAGAGTAAAACCTTCCAACGTCAAACAAACAAACAAAAACCTCCGGACTACAGGAACCCTCGCAAAGATATGCCACTTAGAAACCTCTCCTGTGATTAGGACACCTTCTTCAGCTCCCAGAGAAAGTGCTTTTTCCCCTCTTGCTTCTGAAGCCATTGCACTAAAAAAGCAAACGCATCTGTCTCCCTCCACATGCTGCTCTGATTAAGAGGCAGAATATTCAAAGCCACTCTATTTGTTCTCCCCACATAGCCGAAAAAACACCAGTTGAAAGAGTTTTCTACCTCTCTCCACGAATTTACATTCACATATCCTATGACTGCAAAAATAGAAGGCGGGGCTCAGGAGGAACAGCCAGTGCTGGAAATGAAAAAAAGCAGCCTGTTTCTTCAGAGTCTTAAGCCTATGCTACTAGGAACAAAACAAAACAAAACAAAACAAGAGGAGAGGAGAACAACAGCGGGAAATTTACCTATTCTCCAGGTGTTCAATTGCAAAGCCTCCTCTGGAGGATCAACAGTTGTGAATTCAGTGTGCTTAGGAGAAATCAGATCTACATCTGAACCACAACTATTTCAGTAGTATCACGAACTTCTGTTACTCTGAAGAAGCAGTCAGCACCGTTTCTATGTTAGGAAAGAGCTGAACAGAGTCTGTTATTCACATCAAGTAGTCAGGCAGGTTTCTTTAGGAAGGCAGGGTTTCACTAGAACATGACTAGCCTGTAAGCCTCATGGCATCACCTTCCATCTTGACTGCTGAACCTCCTTGCTCCCTACTATCTTCTTTGCCAAGATACAGCTGTCCACATTTACTTTTCCTACTTGGCTGGACTGAATTTAAGAAGATCTTGCATCTAAGAAAGGGAACAAAAGCTGCTGCCCAGCAGCGTCTGGCTCAGGGAGGAGTGAGAAAGCTCTGTGCAGCCCCCAAGGTCCGTGCAGCAGGAGGCAGGAGGTGCTCCAGGCTCCCAGCAGCAGTTCCCCTGCGGCCTGTGCAGGGAGAGGCCCCTGGTGGAGCAGGCTGTCCCCCTGCAGCCCATGGGTCCCCCGTGGAGCAGATCTCCACGCTGCAGCCCCCCTGTGGCTGGAGGAGCCCCCGGTGGAGCAGGTGGCTGTGGCCTGGAGGAGGCCGCGGCCTGTGGAGAGCCCCCGCAGGAGCAGGCCCCGGGCTGGACTGGAACAGGCTGTGCTGAGCCTGCTTTGCCCGTGACGCTCCTTGTGGAGTGATCTCCCTGTCCTTCTGGCAGCCCTTGAGCCCTTGCCAGCCTCTTTTCTCCCCTTGGCGTTGGAGGAGGGGCAGGGAGAGAGCGCTTGTGCTGGAGCTCAGCTGCCCAGCTGAGGAAAACCACCACGGCTCTGTCTTGCCGCTGCTGCAGCACGCTGGTAGCAGCCAGCACCGTCTGTTCTTTGAGCCTCAGCAAGCCCACAGCATCTTCCCAGAAGGGATCCCTTTCCTTCACGCCTGACAGGCGCCGCCTCCAGAGGCTGAGGGCTTGTGCCCCGTTTGCAAGCGCTTTCTCAGTGCCCCCTTCCCCAGAGAAGGATCCCAGCTGCTTGGCTTCCCTGCCCTCTGCTGCCAGGCTCCCGCAGCTGCTATCCCAGCAGCGCAGCAGCCAGCTGACAATGTGCTCGCCTGGAGGACAGCTGCAATCTTGTCCCATGGCTCGCAGCTCACCCAGGGATGGGGATCACCTGCTTCCTGCTGCTTTTCTATCTAATCTCCTTTCCAACAGCCTCCTGTGCCCTGGGATGGCCCTACCTTGGGGTAGGCTGCCTCGCCTTCCTCTTGCTCCTTCCCCTCCTTGGGAGGACTTTCTGCCCTTCCGAAACGAGATGACTTCTGCATGCATTCCTTCCCCTTGTGTGTATTGGTGCCTGAGACAGCAGCGGGGTCGTCCCCGGAGCCAGCTGTAGGGCCTGTGCCAGGCTTGGAGGTGCTGCAGGGAACATGCCAGGGGCTGGAGGGGCTGCAGGGAACATGCCAGGGGCTCGAGGGGCCGCAGGGTGTGTGACAAGGCTTCGAGGGGCCTCAGGTCCTGCCGCAGTGTTTGAAGTCGATGCAGGGAACATCAGAGTTGTTGGAGGGGCTGCAGGTAAAATGCCAGGGCTTGCAGCAGCTGCAGGCTGCGTCACAGCTTTGCATCAGGTCAAGACGCATTTTCCTAGAACCATACATTTCCTCCTGAAGGGGCTGAAGAGCATGGAATGGTCTTCAAAATGCACAGAGCAGACCCCAGCAAACGCAGAGCTGCTGCTAGCAAGTAGGTAACTTTATTGTTCCTGTTGTTAATTTTGTTTCACAACAACAGATGCAAATATGTATCTTGAATGAGGGCAAAGGTGACCTTGGATCTGAAGCACACAGGCGTTCGCTAGTGTCCCCCCATCCGGAGTGAATCCAGAATGACTCGGAAGGAAAAATAAAGTCCAAACCAGTGCGTTGTGACAAAGAGAGTTTAATAGGGTAGAAAAGGAATAAAAACCAACAAAATAATAAATAATGATACTTACAGTTTATAAGATATTAATATATAAAAATATTTAATACTATTAAATACTTATAATTTTATAATAATAAAACAATGCCATACCGTACAACACAGTCAATAAGGTGGATTTAATTAAATAAATAAGAAAACCAATAAATTAAATGAAAATTAAAAAAATTAAATTTAATACAAATAAAACCCATTTGTCCCATTCCAATGAATTGCTATCCCCATCATCACTTCCCATCCCACTGATCATTTGCTATCCCAAAGACCTCCCAGTTCTTATCCCCTCGGCATGCCAGTGCAAGAAGAGCTGCAGGCAGAGGCCTTGCTGAGTGACCACCTAAGGAGAGGAATTTAATCCAGAAGGCAGGAAAGAAGAGCAATGCCCCGAAAGAAGAAGCAAGTCTTGTCTCTCAGCCCTTTGGTGTCCCAAGCAGCAGTTGCCATGGCCAAGCTTTCCCAGCCCAGCTGCTGCCAGCATCTCCCCAGCTTGCCATTGCCACCTTCCTGGGTGAGGCGCGCGCGCATTTGCCATTGGCGCTGTTGCCATCCCTGTGAGTGGCAAGCCCATCCCCTAGCTCCAGCACGAGAGAGGGGAGAGGGCAAGCGAGAGGGGCAAGGGCTGAGGAGCGTGGCTGAAGCTGGAGCACGTGCTTCACGCGGCTGGCAGGCCCAGCGCTCTGGGCGCCGGCTCTATGGCAGCGTCCCCTGTTCATGCTGTGCTGCCTGGTGGTGCTGGCACCTCCTTTTCCTTGCCGCCAGCTGGGGGCCGGGGGGCAGCGGGCACAGCGCTGGAGCCTGGCACTGTCGGCGGGGCGCTGGGCATGCTGCTGGGGCTGCTGGAGGTGGGCTGCGGCTGCACACAGGCCAGCTGGCACGCTGGCCCCAGCGCCTTGGCCCTGGCCCCCAGCGGCTGCAAAGTCTCGCTGGGGGTCTTTGTCCCCGGCTGCTGGCGCTGCAGCGTCCTGGCCCCGCTGGCCTGGGGACAGAGCCTGTCCTGGGGCCGCACGGCACGGGGCTCCCCACTCGGAGTCTCCGGCAGCAGCCGCGCTCTGCGGGGAGGTGGCGCCGCTGCTCCTTGCCCCCCTGCAGCCCCCGGGCTTCGCGCTCTCTTGCTGGGTGCCGTGGTGCTGTTGATCGCCAGCTGCTGCCCGCTGCTGCCTGCTTCCCTGCTGCTGCCAGCCACCGTGCTGCTGCCACCCGTCTTCCCCTGGCACGGTCTCTTGCGGCCTTGGCCAGCCTGGCCCAGCAGCGTCTTCCTCTCCTTGCCGGGGGGGTTCTCTGTCGTCGGCCTCCTGTGCTGGCAGCTCTGCGCTGTCCCGGGGGTGCTGCTGGGCGCAGGGCGCTTGGCCCCCCGCTTGGTGCCGGTGGACGCAGGGGCAGGCGGGGGGCTCTTGAGGGGACCCAGGGGGCGTTTGGGCAGGGGTCTCCTATGGTCAGTGCGGCCCTTGGGGTTGGGGCGTTTCTTGGGGGAACTCGGGGGGGATTTGGGCTGGGGTCTACTAAGGGCACTGGGGACCTTGGGGTTGGGGCGGGTCTTGAGGGAACGCTGGGGGGGTTGGGGCAGGGGTCTACTAAGGGCACTGAGGAGCTGGGTGTCAGGGAGGCTCCTGGGGGGACTCAGGGGTGGACTGGGTAGGGGGCTCCTAAGCGCACTGGGCAGGGGACTGGCTGCAGGGCTGAGCGGGGGGCTCACTGCTGGCACGACGGGGGACTGCAGCGACAGCCCACCCTCAAGCTTCTCGGGGCGCAGCCCAGGGGTTGAGGGGACCTCACCGAGGGCTCCTGTGGCTTCCAGTCCCTGCGTGCTCGGCTCCTCGATGTCCTCGCAGAGGTCGGGCAGCTGCGAGAGGAAGCGCCTGAGGGCAGGACTGCTGGGCAAATCGGGGAAGGCGTCCTGGGGCTCCACGGCATCGAGCCAGCTGAGCAGCTCCTCCATGCCGGGGATGGGGATGTCCAGGTCGGCCAGGAGCTCGTCCTGCATGTGCTGCAGCTGCTGGCTGTCCCCTGCCAGCTCTGGAAAGGCCTCGGCAAAGGCATCAGGGCCCAGCTCGGGCAGCTGCGGGGGCTCCTCAGGCACCTGCGGGGCTGTCGCCGCTGAGGACGAAGCAAGAAAATCCCCCAAGACGGGCGATGTCAGCTTTCCCATGGCCCCTGGGTGTGGGGCGCCCAGCGGCCGGCTGTGCCAGCCCCAAACTCACCGTCAGGCGTCGCCGTCTGGGTGCTGGCGGTCCTTGGAGCCTGGGCAGGCTTGGGGGCAGTGGGGCCGGGCAGCGGGGGCCCCTGGTCCTCGCTGAGCCCCACGGCGTGCAAGCAGGGCTCCGGCAGCTGCCCCCGGCTGCTGCTCAGGGTGCGGGGCGTGGGGAGCGCCTGCCCCCGCAGCGGAGGCCCCGGGACGAGGGGTGGCGGGGGGTTGCGCTGGGCGGGGGCCTGCAACAGGCAGGTGCCTGCGGGGTGCAGGAGCTCCCCATGGAGCACGGCCCTGGGCCCCAGCCCCAGCGCATGGTGGGGTACCAGTGTCCCCGTCACCATGGGCTGTCCCCACTGATGGACGGGGGCACAGGGAGGAGCGGTGTGGGGGAGCTGCCCCCCGGCGGGGAGCTGCACCAGCTGCAGCTGGTGCCCCATGGTTGGGAGCTGCACCAGCTGCAGGTTTTGCCCCACAGCGGGGAGCTGCACCAGCTGCAGCTGGTGCCCCACGGCGGGGAGCTGCCCCACAGCAGGGAGCTGCCCCCCGGCGGGGAGCTGCCCAAGCTGCAGGTGGTGCCCCTGGGCTGGGAGGTGCCCCCCAGGTGGCAGCTGCACCCCGGCGGGGAGCTGCAGCACCTGCCCCTGGACCCCCGGCACCACGTGCCAGACGGTGGCCTGGGGCAGCACGGAGGGGAGGGTGGGTACCTGCGGGGGCTGCAAGGGCAGCGCCGTCGCTCCGGGGAGGGAGGGCAGCAGCCAGGCAGCCACCGTTGGCGGCACGGCTGGGACGACGAAGGGGGAGTTTTGCGTCTGCGCAAGCCGCGGAAGCCGTCTGGGGAAACCCTCTGTGGGAAAAAGGGCGCTGGGCTGAGCTCTGGGGCGCTGGGCTCGCCAGCAGGGCCGCAGCCCCGGGAGGAGCGGGAGCCGGCTGCTGGACTTGCCATGGTGGCTGGAGAGTGGGGCGGTTGCTTGGGGAACCCGGGCAACAGGGGTTCCGTCCCAGCGGCTCACCAGCCCCTCACCGACATCTGAACTGACTGGAGAAGGCAGCTTCCAAAGTCCTCCCATTAAACGGACTACATTTGAATTCTATGCTAAAATTGGTGAGCTGTACAGAATAGTAGGACCAAGCTACCTGCTTTGATAGCAAACGGTTGACCTTAGGTAAGTTACAGTCATATGAAGGTTTGACTGGACGGCATCCTTGGTTTACTAGTGATCAAAGCTGACCAAATCCTAGCCACAGAACAGAAGCGTTCACTAACTTGCTAGAGAGAGCACTTAGGAATGCAGGAATTTAACTGCTTTAATGCTGCTCTTTCTCTCACGTATCTGCAATTTCCTTAAATCACAAATTGTCACTAGCTATCCTTGTTCATTTATTCAAGGGAACATGATTCCGGTTGAAAAGGCACTCTAACAAGTCCTCCGTTGCTCCTAGTCTGTCCCTAGCTTCTTTAAGAGGTTCAATACAGTAGAAAATTAAAAATAATAAACTAGCAAATAATTAACGTGTGGAAGTGGTCTTTTTTTCAGATTAGATTCCACCATTCAGAAAATCCTGCTTAAGAGACATTTTTTCTTTGCTTTGAAAGACTGACCTTCCCCAAAAGGAAACTAATTAGTATCTTCAGGCTTGACGAAATACTTGAATTCCTCAATTTAACAGAATTGCTTTGCACAGCCCTCCTATCCTGCTTACCTTGCAAGCAGTGTATCCAAGTGGGGTGGGTACTGCTGTATTTATCAACGAACATCTCTTTCACGTATATAGCCCAGGGATCCCCATGCCCCGCACTTGTGTAATGCATGCAAGACGTTGACTTTCTTCCTCTACTTTGGACTGGTTTAGAGAGAACGAGTTCGCCATCTGCTGGCCAGAGAATTCACTGAAGCCCGAAGAGCAGTAGAGCAGAGGCATTTTCTTCTGTGCTCTTCCTGATTTTTCAGCTAGAAGAGATACTTCCAGTCTAGTACAATCAGGATTCTTTTGACATTAGTATCGTAAAAAGTCCATTTTTGCAACACTGGAATTTGAAAGACCTCCGTTCAGTCCCTAATTTTGTTCTTGATAAGGGGACAGATTGCATGAATGTTGGCAAGAATGTGTGAACAACCAGCCTCCCCTCCATGTCGTATTTTAAGATGACAACTTCTGGTGCTCCCTGTCTCAGAAAAGAAAAATGCTTGGAAACAATTGCACTCGCTCTTAAGCTTGAAGAAACTTGTCAGTGCCAGAATCTACTGACTCTGGCAATTTACTTCATCATCCAAACTGGGCAAAAGATATGAAAACCTCTTCCGAGATTTTACTTCTCCAAACATTACGTAAAAGGCATTCAGCTGTACAGCAAGAAGCTGAAATAGCTGAAGGTAGTATGTTATTCACGTGAATTGTTCAGGCAGGTTTTTTTTAGGAAGGCTGTGATTCATTAGAACATTACTAGCCTCTAAGCCTCATGGCATCACCTTCCATCTTGACTGCTAAACCTCCTTGCTCCCTACTATCTTCTTTGCCAAGATACAGCTGTCCACATTTACTTTTCCTACTTGGCTGGACTGAATTTAAGAAGGTATCTTGCAACTCTTCCTCTTGTTTGCCACTTCATCATCAAACCAAAT
The DNA here is from genome assembly GCF_965140915.1 of Aythya marila. Classification (NCBI taxonomy): domain Eukaryota; kingdom Metazoa; phylum Chordata; class Aves; order Anseriformes; family Anatidae; genus Aythya; species Aythya marila. Next base: position 314,287 of record NW_028136611.1, on the reverse strand, counting down.
GAAAACCATTTGCCTTTAACCTCTTTATTTCAGGCCTTCTTTCCTAGTGGCCATTCAAAACTGGGAAAAAAATAGTCTACCAAGTGGGGTTTTTTTTTGATTTGATAATAAATCTGCAGACTCTTAAGTCATCAAGCACTTCAAGACTGTTTGAAATAATCTCGAGATTAATATAAAAGGAATTCCTCACACACGCTGCGGCCCCTTACCTTTAGTATAGTCGTTGGATGCGATGGAGCAGTATTTCTTGCTTTCGCCTGCACTGGAAGTCTTCCCTTCCTTGTAAGGTTGTTTACTGCTCTCACTTCTGCATTATTCACATGAAGAGCCATCTGGAGGATGGGATTCTTCCTTCTTCTCCCGCGTTATCTTCTGGAAACGAGGATCTAAGTGTTCCAAGGAACCTTTCGCTTTCCTGGTGTTTCTCCTTTTTCTTCTTTTTCTTCTCCTTTTTCTTCTTTTTCTTACGCTTGCGATTGGCATTGTCAAAGCGGAGCGCACAGAAACACAAATCATGAAGTCTGAAAGAAACATGCAAGTTAAAAAGGGAAAAAAAGATGTGGCACTTGTTGCCTATATGAAACCTGATTTATTTTACCACAGGTGATGATTTGCAGCATGTCAGCTATTTTGTGGTGCTTTGTGCACACGCAACTTACTTTAGATGCAGCAAACTTAAGCCGTCAGATTGAAGGACCATAGGTCCTGGTTTGTACACAGATCATTAACAACGGCTAGCTCTGGAATACGTGCAAGCAGAAAAAATCTTTTAACCTAATCTGGAATGGTGTACGGATGTGATTCGAACTATGTGGTCCAAAGCTAGTGCTCTGACACAATTCAGCAAGAGCTTTCCTGTCTTCACTGATCAACCTAACAACATGATCCCCAGCCAGCTGGTGCTATCTAAATAACTTAGAAACCACCAGGAAAAAAAAAAAAAAAAAAAAAAAAAAAAAAAAAGGAAGACATGAGAAGCACCCAGAAAAGAATTAGGATAAAAAATGCGGAGGATGCTGGAATCCTTGCTTACTTGGAATCCTTCTCTCCATCTTTATCCTTAGACTTCTGTTTCTTCCAGAACTTGTGATATTTTTGCATTTTTTTCACCACCTACAAGCTCCTTTTCTATCTTTCTGTCTTTCCTTTCTATTTCACTTTCACTACCTTCTGCACGGGTATATTTTCTTTTTCTGTTTCCTTCTGTTTCAGTTTTCTGGCGACAGTTCTCCAAATGAGCTGACACAGGTGGAAGCGCATGTCTTTCACGAGAATGTCTTCTGGAATGTTGCTGAGGTACCGAGCAACGATGCAAGTCTGCTCGGGGTGTGCTAAAGCGACGTACATCTTCCTCTCTCAAGAGGGAACCGTGAGGCCATCCGCTTTTGTAATGATAATGCTTATGTGACCTGCTGTAGTAAGTTGCAGTCAATCTGTCAAAGGCTGAATCGCCGTGAGAGAACTTTCTCTCTCTACTGTCTCCTGTCGCATGAGGTGAATAGTAATCCTTGTAATAGCCACATCTTTCCCATCTCCGTGCTTCATCTCGATAGTATCTTTCTCTGCTCCAACTTCTTTCCCCTTTGGATCGGTAGTACCTATTGCTACCTTGTTCTGATCTTCCTCCGCTGCCAGATCTGTACTTTGAATATTTGACTGCTCTTCTGCCATTCTCAGGGCTGTTTCTTTCACGAGGGAAAGATCTGTACCTGCTTCCCTCCCAGTACTCCTGCTTGTGACTCTTTTGCTCAACAAATTCCACGCTCTGAGAACACCTCCTCTTGCTGGAAGGACCTGCTTTTTGACTCTCCTTCTCTTCACTAGGAGCATGTTCCCTCTTGCTTCGGTAATGCTCTTTCTCAGTGGTTTTAGTCTTGTCCTTTGTATCTTGGCGTCTATCTGCAATAGCTAAGGAAGAAAGATTGTTAGAGCTACATTCAGTGTCAGACTTGAGAGAGGAAGTTTGCCGCAATTTCTCACCAGGCTCACAAGACTCTTTGCCGGACAAAACGGTTTCTTTTGAAATGAGGTCACGTTCTTTTGATCTTCTTGCTTTCTCCTTGTCTCCACGGTCATCACATTGGTACTGGGCGAGGTATTCATCATTCCTAGGAGATTTCGGAGGTTCCGCAACACTGCATAAAATAAAAACCCATTTCTCACTTCTGCTGAAGGATGTGAATATTAAGAGTAAAACCTTCCAAAGGCAAACAAACAAACAAAAACCTCCGGACTACAGGAACCCTTGCAAAGATATGCCATTTAGAAACCTCTCCTGTGATTAGGACACCTTCTTCAGCTCCCAGAGAAAGTGCTTTTTCCCCTCTTGCTTCTGAAGCCATTGCACTAAAAAAGCAAACGCATCTGTCTCCTTCCACCTGCTGCTCTGAGAAAAAAGGCATAGGGGCGAGCGGGGAACAGCCAGTGTTTCTCCAGACAGTGGAGAAAAATGGAAAAACATTCTATAAAGGAACACAAGTTCTCCTTGAGGCACCAACCTGCATCAGAGTGATATGCTCAGTGCTGTTCATTAGTTCTGTTCGTGACACTGGACACACAGTATGGAATTGTACTAATTTAAATCCTTCCATTAAATACTATTAGTAGACAGATAAAACTGTAACGAACTTCCATAAAGTCTTGTCTTAATCAGACTGTGCTCATTTTACCTCATTTCCTCTGACAAGCTGTTCAGCTGGCTGGCTCTGAAGGACTCCGTGATGACTTCTCGATTGACTGAAGGCATAGCTCCAGGCATCTGCAATTAAAACGCACAAGTCAGCAGACAAAAAAATACTATTTGTAGTAGTACTGAGGACTAGTCTTGTCAGAATGTCTCCATTAAATGGTAAGCAAGACCGCTGTCAGTTGTATGCATTATCTACACTTCAAAGATAACCCCAACTCACCCCCCAAAATCTACTTTAGGAAACTTAGGAATTTTTATCTCAGCTGAGCTTAAGTTGACAAGTTCTAATGTAAGCTCAGGTCTGCAAATTCTAAGGGGATAATACCACAAAGCCTTACGATCACATGTGTGCTGTGTTTTCTCAGTATTTCACCTGAATTAGGAACACAATAAACACTCCCGAATACATCGTAGGTGAGAAATTCTCGATGGAGCAAATCTATGTTTCAAGCGATCCATTTGTTTTAGAAAAGAACATCTCAGAAGGTTTAACAGGTTCAACTCGGCAAGTGGAATCATCAAGTTTCAGTCCGTTTTCTTTAGATTCAGTAACTAACCTAATAGCACCATTTAGTGAATCTGTTTTTGGCAGCTCATGCTGGGATCTTCCTTTGTCAGCATTCTGACAGGAAGAATTGGAATGCTGCAATGTACGGACTACCTTTCCAACCAAAATTCCATTAGAGGACATTGCATTGCATTTCAAATTCCTTTGAAATAAGCCCTTTGACTCCTCCTCAGATTTTCCTGAAGATTCTGCACCATAAGGGACTGTGTTATCAGAGCTGAGTTTAGGATTTTCATTCACTGTTGGCTCCACAAAAATTTCAAGATGGATTAACGCAAACACTGCATGTAACATTTTGAAACACAAAACTCTCCTACTGAGTGTTTCTACAAATGGTCTTAACACCTAAAAAGATGCTTAAAACCAAACAAAAAACCCCACACCAAACCCCAAACCCACTAGCAGTTTGGTGCCGTTATCTGCCCTCCCGCTTCCCTGAATTACCTTAATCATATGAGGAAGAAGTCGTGGTCCCAGAAATCCAGCCTGCTTACTATTAGCCCCCTGCTGACCAGGAGGGAATGAACAGGGATAAGATGGTGCTGGCAAGTAAAACGCACGTTCTCCAAGTGTCAAATCATAGCGCCTTCAGAAAAGAGCAGTGATCGTAGTTTAGTTTTTCTTTCAGCCTACTCTTGGATTAAATCCCATCCTATCATTTTAGAGGAACAGCTCATACGATATGGAAGCCTTCTCTACAGAAGGCTTCGCCAAGACTACAGACTGAAAAGTAGAGAACAGTCTTCCTACTAAGACTATCACTTGCAGAGCAATAATTCATTCTTACACAACAGATGACCTTCATTTCTCTCCTTCTCTAAATTAGCCAGCTACAGATAACACATAGATAGCAATTTACATGAGTGCTGCAGTTTAAGGCCAAGCAACAAAAGATAATAAACGACACAGAGAATTTCAGGTTAGACAGAACTGAATTAGACAAATAATAATCTTCTCCCGGGATAGCAAGAAAAACACTTGCAAAACAGAAAAATATCAATAACAGGAAAGTAAATCTCTTCTGAACACAATTTAAGATTTGTTATTACCTGATATAAAAAAGTATGTAAGCTTGCTGACCAAGAACTCTTTTAATGTCAGTACGCACTACTTTAGCATCATTCATCTGATACCAAAGTCCATTACCAGCCTGCAAATAAAGACAACGATTTCTTTAGGTGAATTGCACGTTTTCCAATTGAAATCACGGATAGGAACAAAATACACACATGTCAAATAAAAATATAATGAAATCTTTTTCCCTAGAAACAGTAGCTGCTAGTCATGCTTTAATTGGTTTGCCAGCACAACCTTTACCCTGTTAGAAATGCTGTTGACTTCTACCTTTACATAGCATATATAGTGTCCTGAGTGACAGCTGACACCGTGATGTACCAGCACCGCGTATAAGGCATAGAGCAGTGGTTCTCCCATTGACTGCGACATGTAGGCTCTCAGGTCCAAATACTCCGGATATTTCACCTCCTAAAGAGACATCAAGAAGATAGAAAAATTATCCCAGAGTACTTCGTGGACTAGCCAGAGAAAAACACTTCCAAAAAACACAGACTAGAATTGATTTCTAGAATATATTTCTAGAATATATTTCTTGATGCACTACAAATAAGTCTTCCCATAAACAACGGTTAAGACTAGAAGTTGCAGAGAACTGTTTCCTGATGAATCAGCCTTCTCAGAGGAAAGCATATGCTTCTTGTCAAGCGGGAACTTTATTGATATTAAGAGAAAGAATAAGCCATAGTCGTTAGTCTACAATTATTGTCTGAAAATATTAACAACTTTCAGCTTTGGGGGATGTCCCATTACACAATGATATAGTTGCATTACAGTGGTAAATATACCTTGTTGATCTTTCCACCTGTGAAATCTGCAAATCTTTTCAGTGATATTGTGAGAACCTTGGAAGAACGGTGTATGGTAAATCTCTTGGACGCAGGAACCATCTTTTTACACCTTAAAAACAAGCAGAGATAAGTGTTTGAAGGCATCTTCTTTTTTCGCCCCCAAAACAAACTCCTTTTAATGTCTCACGCATGCCTATGCTATTTGAATGATATTTACTTGCATAATAGGTTGGTCTTTTTTCTTTTCATAAACCCATGCACTGCGTGTCAGGTTTGTTAATACACAGAAGAAGGTCAATTTTCCCAACAACTCAGAGCATAGCGGGAACAGGAATCTCTCACAAAAGGGTATGACCAGGTTGGATGGCAAGGTACCATTTCTTGGTCTACAAAAGTGGCTATTTGAACTCCAATCCTGGAAACATTCTTTCAGCTTTCAAGGGAAATACAAATACTGAAAGTGGAACGAGAAAGCCTTGGTCCCCAGGGCTAGAAATTGCAAATAATCTCCAACATAGGTTGACTATCAACATCAAAAATACAACAGAAGCACATGGTAATTCTACAGGAGGGAGACATTTAACAGTAGGAAGTCTTCATGTACTGAGCTTGTCTGGAAAGACACTGAACCCATCTGCCATCCTTTGAAACAAAATAGTTCAGTTTGACACATTGCCCGCTCCAAGGTAGGACCTACGGTGTAAGCAGTGAAAATTAGCCACTAGCCCAGAGAACAACGGAAACTGGGCAGTTTACATCAAGAAAAGTACTGTCGAGAGCTAATAAATAGAAAGAACAAAAGTAGCTCTTTTTGAATTCTGATGGCAAAATACAAGCCAGAGAATTGCAAACCCATAGGGAATGCCTATGAACAAGACTTCCCCCCTCCAAGGAAACAAAAATCCAAGTCTTTTATAAACTTCCACAAAACTTGTAAGTAGATCCAAAGTTTAGAGGTAGTCCAACAGAGTCATGCAACATAGAAAACTGACGTCTAGGATTAAGACCTAATTCGTCAAAATCTTACTCGCTACATTTATAGCAATTCTCTCCATCCAGCTCTTCAGGTTTCACAAAGAGTTCCAGAGCTCTGCTAACAGACGAAACCGCCTAGAGCAGTGAGAAAGAAGAGCGCAAAGTCACTGTAATTCAAAATTCCAGAGACATACTAGTAGTTTATAAGAGAATCTTACTAACATACTCAAGCGATCTACTAGGAGCACTGTCAAGAAGGAGGCAGAAAGAGCATGCTCAGCATTGACCTCACCTGGAAGGCATTTGACTTTGGAACAAATACTTTCCCAGTTGCCTAGACAGCATCTACAGTGTGCTTTGTCATCAATGCTGGGGACAAATTCATCAGTCTAACAATTAGATGTATATTGAGGTAGAACAACAAAGAAGTATGACAGCATTATAATTTTTGCAGAAAGAGAATTCTTTCCCCTTAAACCCAATGCAAACGTGGAGACTATTTACATGGGTTCCACAGAAGGACAAAGTCCAATCCACTTCCTTAGCACCACCAAGCTCTTATGTTTTAACATTATATGTGGTTTGGTTTTTTAAGTTAAACAAGTTTAATTTAGAAAGTTATGCATGTACTTAAACATCATGAATTATATTTAGAAAACATCTTACCTTTATATCCAAAGTGATATCAAGAAATGCCTCATACGTATCCGAAACTGCTTTGCAATTCAAGCACTTCACTGGAAACAAAATATAAATGCTTAACATTATGTGAAGGAGACTAACTGTCCAAATTCAAGTTGTTGACAGATACTACTTTAGACAAACTACAGACTGCTTTACTACCGACAAAAGACACAGATCAGTTCTAAGGACAGGAATATTTTTTCAAGTACCTCTCGATCTTAGAAATCCTCCAAATATTTGATGAATGATGGTGGTAGCTTGAGAAGATCTGTCCAATCTGGAAATAAATTATAATCAGACCTCAGAAGATTTAAGGCACAGAGTTAACTCTTCAAAGAGTTTGATGAAAACCAAGGATGATGTAGACTTGCGTTGCTGATAGTAAATAAGGCACTAAAAGGTGCTAGAGATCATTTCTGAGAGTAAATAAAGGACTAGAAGGTGCTAGAGAATGTATGAAAGTGAACTTGTTTATGCTTACTCGGTGCTTCCGTTCAAGCACGCTTCCTGCATAGCATCAACAGTATAGCGCAAGAACTCGTGTGCGTCTTCTTGACTGCCAAAACGGAAATGTTGTCCTATTCCTAAATAAGAAGATGATAGTATTGACCTCATTTAAAAATGAAATCATTCTTGTATTTCTAAAATCTCTCTTCATTGGAGTGTTAAAACCACTTAGACACATCAAATAATTATTTGAAGATTACAAGCTATCGAAAAGAAACACATCTGAAGCCACTTACGACTGAGATTACTGATAACATGCGTAGGCTCGATGGCATCAACAGTGCAACGCAGGGCCTGGTTAATGTGAGTCTCCATCGTGCACATCATGCAAAAATCTTGTTCACGACCTGAAGAGTGAAAGAACAAAGCATCCCAGTCCAGCGAAATATCCATACCTACAAACATCTAAGTACAATTTAAACTATAGATACAATATCCACTCTCCTTGCTACATTCTATTCTCCCAAGATGCCAATGTCCCAACAGTCTTGTAACATTTCATTTCACACAACTTGACAGAAGAAAAATATCCACTAAGCCTGTATTCAAATGCATTTTGTGATGAGAAATCTAAAAGACTACTGCAAAGTCGCAGTTGTAAAGGCTGACAGGAATGTGAACTCCACAGGCTGCAAAATGTATTACTCTCTAAAATTACTACTAAATGTATTACTGTCCAATGCACTTCATTATTCCCATGAAGCAATAAATGATCCTTTAATAAACAAACAAACAAACAAACAAACAAATAACTAACTAAATAAATAAAACATGGTGCATTAATTGCACTCCATATGCTATTCGGAGCCCACTGCTAATACAGTGCTCAAAGCCAGCTGCTACAGGTAAAATCAGGCAAATAAGCTTATCTCACAGAATCACTGCTGTTCTTTCACCTTCAGAGCTATCCAACAGATTCAAAATACTGTTAGAAAGTACTCACATGACTGGCTGTGCTCAAGAGAAAGCATGTAATTGGCAAGTGGGGGTGTGTAGGTCAAACACTGTAGAGTAGCATTAAGAAAACATGTGTTGCCAAGATTGTACAGGCCAACTCCAACACTTTGTGTTTCTCGCCAATCCATACAAATCTTCTCAGGTGGAAAAAGAATGCTCTGTGGCGGAGCAATTCCATCATTAACGACTGCAAGAAAGTTAAATTTAAAAAGAGATCTTGTTTGTTTGTTTCTAAGAAAGGTATTTAAAAATATACTATTCTGCAGGAGCACCTAGAGGAGCTAGCTACAATCCAAACCAGAAAAACTTATTGCAGACAGCTTTAATACCACCAAATTCAAATTGGCTGGTCAACACAATGTTTTGGGGAAAAAAAAAAAAAAAAAAAAAAAAACAATTTTAGTCAACCATTTTAATTCTTCTAAGGCAAGGCTAACTGCCATTCTGTTTGTAGCACCTAATGCCAAGTTCCTCTCCATCTATAATCTTTAACCTGATTAACTCAACTACTGTTTTTTTCCTTATTATAACTTAAACCACAAACTTAGACTTGAAATTGTACGGTAAAAACGTAAAAACTAGGAACTAGGAATGACGGTACCCCTACAGATACCAGATTTTTTCCTGAGCAATGTTATCCTTCAAAAAACCTGTGAAAAATGGAAGCTGTGAATAGCAACAATCAAACACTTTTCTCTGCAAAACAGAAAAGACATGGAGGAATCTGTGCATTACAAAAAGCTCCCCGTATTTCTCTGTTGACTGTAAATATATCAAAATTAATTTCTGTAACATCAGTCACTTCAGTTGCCTTAGGGGATTCGCTTTTCAAGTCTTTCTTCACAGTAGTCCCCTTCTCTATCAGTGCAACAAGTAAGAACTGCATTTTCTACTTTTGCTTTGAAGACAATGGAGGCAGGATAGAACGCACACTTACTTAGATCTCTTGGGGCAAAAGCCTTAGATTTTTCAGATGATCTACAGTAAATAGCACCTCCACGTCCTTGGGCCACAGAGACTTGGCTTGAATCTTCTGCAGGCACTATCCGGCCCCAGTTGGCGGTGCGTGACATCAGTATTTTAGGACTTGGTTTCTTGGATTTGCCAGACCGCCTTGAAGAGGGCTTTTTAGGCTTTGAAGATTTGGGCTTCTTAGCTACGGTCATTGTTCACATCTGCAACAGAGACAGAAGTTCTGGCTGATGTAAGAATATCAAGAAGCATTCCAAGAAGAAAAGAGTAACAGAAGTCCTGTCACTTAATCTCAAAGAAACAGCCTTAAGAACTAAATCGCTGGTATGAATGATTTAAAAAGAATCCCCAAACTAAACACACAAAGTGAAAATTTCCATCTAAACTCTATCAGTATTACTTTTCGCTTCTGCAGAACTAGTGGCTGATGCCATTTCTTTCCCTTCCGTAGGATTTTAATCCATTACAACTCTGGAGTCTTTTTAATATAAAAATGTAGAAGACATTCTCTGAGGGGAATCAGTTATTTATTGATTTCCGGAGTTGCGCAATTATCTGTTAATTAGTACCTATGATCTAATAGATAATTGTTGCAATTATCTATTGCTGGCATTAGTAACGGAACACTATTACTTCACTGCCTGCGTTTTTCTGTTTCGTCTGCACAAAGGTACCCAGAACTCACTGCTACTTTTCTTCTGTCTTTCCAGGGCTCGCCCTCTACCTCACTGTCTACTGCACCAGTCATGAGGGGTTTGTTGTGATTCTATAATGAGCCTAGCTTTTAAATACACCTTTCATGGGCGTCACTTGGTGATAGCAAGTTAATCTGTGAGGGCTCCTCAGTCTACATCATGCGGTCGCTTTTTCCAGGTGAAAAAGCGGAGCTGTAAGTGGCAGTACACTAAAGCCCTGGCACGTTGAGATCCAAGAGGAGAGATGTTTGGCCCTCCTTTTCACTCCTGGGAACCATATACCTCAAAACCCACAGAGGATGGGCTATATCTCAGAGAAATCTTGGGAAAGGAGAGCATGAAGAGCATGTTTGCAAATTCATTTCTCCCTGGGCTTCTTCTGCTTCTCCAAGAAAGACGAGTTTGAATATAACTTTGGCAGCAGTACTTCTGGTGTTTTACTCCTACCACATTTAAAACTCCTACAACAAACTGAAAAGTTAGACTAAAAAGCAGCTCTTTCCGTTCTCCTTTCTAAAGTTGCACGCTTTCCTCATGCAAAACAACAGGGGAATGGAAGCTAGAAACGGAAATGCTGAATGTAAAACAAAACAAAACAAACCTCAGCCCTCCAGGACAAAAGCCAATAACTGCTACAAAGTCCTTTTTAAAATGCTGATTAGGTTTCAAGGTGATACCGCTTTAAATAAGCGTAGTTGTGTGTCCATAGGCAGAAGCTGAATAATGACAGGATGAACTTCTATACTTCATGTTTTGTTACTGTCTTACTGTAGCACACAGGGACTTGTTACCTTTAGGGAAACCACTAACCTCATGGAGGGTTTAAAACATAAGCTAGTTTGTTATACCAAAATGACGGAGAGAACAAAGCATAAAGTGCTTTCAGATTTCTAGCACGCCTTGATTGCTGTCCATTAAACTTCAGACACGTTAAACAAAACACAGTAAATAAGAAAACTCCTAGTCCCACAGCTGGCAAATTGTGCGCAGAGGTTGTAATTAGAACTTTTTTGCCCTGACGTTTTACATTTAAAATTGATTTTAAATCCATTCTATACACACTTTCCATTCCTGAAAAAACAATACGCAAACCTGACAAATGCATTTACATGAGAAATGAAGTCGTCCTTGTCCGATTGGAAGACTAAGGTGACAGCTCCTGGGCTCAGGGATAAGCTCCGATCTTCACCAGTGACAGCTCCTTTTGTAGGATTGAAAGGGAAAATGTTTCAGCAACACATTGGAAACATACTTAAGGGACAAGAAACAAAATCAAGACTGCAGTGAGAAGGAGAACAGAAAAACAATATTGGGGGGAAAGGAAAGGAAAGGAAAGGAAAGGAAAGGAAAGGAAAGGAAAGGAAAGGAAAGGAAAGGAAAGGAAAGGAAAGGAAAGGAAAGGAAAGGAAAGGAAAGGAAAAAAGAAAAAAAGGGAAGGGAAGGGAAGGGAAGGGAAGGGAAGGGAAGGGAAGGGAAGGGAAGGGAAGGGAAGGGAAGGGAAGGGAAGGGAAGGGAAGGGAAGGGAAGGGAAGGGAAGACCTTGATCTTTATACTGACCAATGAGATAAGCCTTACACATTTTTAAGTTTATTTTTGACAACTGATTGAGGTGTTACCAGGTATTAAGTACGATTCAAGAGCAAATATTAACACTAGAAAGAAGAAATCCGATCCACCACCACTGTTTCAAAATACATCCATTTCTCATTTGGAGATGACGTCTCTCTGGCAAGGTAGTAGAAAAACTGTAAATACCGATAGAGCTTCCTCTCCCGATGTTCCATATACATACCGATGCTGTTCCTACACCTACGCTCTGAGCATAAATTTATGTTGACATGAGTGACAAGAGAGGGTGTTACTCCTCTCTTTGTTTGCCTTGAGAGACACACCTCTTGTCCATTGAAAAGTAAATTCAAGATTCCAGATCACTTAAGACAGTTGCTATCCCCCCATTCAGAGTTCTGCAGCAGCACTCTTCAGATGTGTTTAGCAGTCTCTTTAGAAAATGTTATCACTTAGGACCTGCTTCTCAGTAGGTCCACGTTTGGCCTCCGCTTAGCAGAGAGTCAATCCCAGCTTAAGCTTTCGTACAAGAGCCCCTTCACGAAACGGAGTTGAACCCTGACATAACTGAGTTGAACCTTTAACCTTGAAGCTTCCTTAAAGAAGAAAGCAGCACCCAGGCCAGGAAATAGAAATTAATCGTCACTTTACCCTGAAACGCAGTGGGCTATTCTGTGCTGGCAGGATTGCTGCCGGGCTGGCCGACGAGGCGGCGGGCAGCTCCCCGGGGCCACAGGGCCTGGCACAGGGAGCCGCCGGGGGTCTCCAAGGTCCGGGAACAGCGGCAACAGCGGCAACAGCAAGGACAGAGGGGACAGCAGCGACAGCAGCAGCCACCTCAGCCGGGGCCGTCTCCACAACCGCCACAACGGCCTCGGAACGCCGCCGAACTCGGAGCTCCAGCGTGACGCCTTGTGAACCTGGCCGCGCTGCTCATGGCTAAAACCAGAGCGTTTCCTCCGGCGTGTGTTTACTGTCGGTGCCGGATCGGCCCTCACCCCGAGCTCTCCCTGCCGGGAGGGCTTTGGGGTTGGGGTTTCCCTCCCGCCGCCGCCGCGGGCAGGCCCCGCGCGCAAGGGGTCCGCGCTGGGGAGCAGCATCTCACCCACGGCGAGAGACAGAGGGCACGACATGAAAAAGCCCCGACACGAAAAAGCCACGACATGCGGCCGAGGCGGCGGGGAGACGGCTCTGAGGGAGCTGCCACTTCGCCCCGCCGTCCTCCCCTCCCGGGCCGCCCCGCCGAGCCCCGTGCGCCTCAGGTGCTGCGCTGAGGGGGTGGCTGGCTACTGAGACAGCTGCCCAGGGCACTGCTCATGGCACCGAGCCTGACGGAGGTCAACAAGTGTTGAACAATGCTCTCAGACATCGGGTCTCACTTTGGGGTGGTCCTGTGTGGAGCCACGAGTTGGACTTGGTGATTATTGGGAGTCCTTTCCACCTTGGGATGTTCTCTGATTCTAGGTCAGCAATCCAGTAGCTGATGAGAAGTGTGGAGTCATTCAAAGGGAAGAGAGAGCACAACACTTCTCGTTTGCAGAAGCGGCTATTTGGTAACCAAACCGATGATTCCTTTGCTTCTAGAGCAACTAACAGCAGGGATCCGCTTTACAATGGAGGGAAAAGAGTCGTTGGCATGTCATGTGAAGTAACCTTCAAATCCCAGAGGATGATTTTGTTGGAACTTTATTCAGCTGAAAACACGGAAGCCTTGCTTCTGCTTGTGTTAGTTACAGCTCCAGTTTACTTTGGTTGGGAGGGAAGGCATTCCAGGCTAATGTGCTGTACCTGTTCCTTCAGCTCATTGTCCATAAACGGAGGAGCAAACGAAATCAGTTTAATCTCCATTAAATGCAGCAGACAAAGCGGAGTAGAGGGCGATCTAGCACTTAATTTTTCCTGTAAGCAGGAAACCCAGAACTCAACAACACTTTTCAAATCTTGTCCTGCAGTAAATGACCAGCTGAGTGAAGCTTGCATTTAGAGGATGTGCTCCTCCAGTAGACGGAAATAGCTTTTCCTCTTCACAAGTGCAACTGAGTGGTGGACTGGCAGCTACGTGGTTAACTAGTTGTGCCAAAGGGGTTGTGTTGAATGCACAGAAAAATATGCAGGTCCCAACAGTAAAGGGTTGTCTGTAGGCATGACACTGAGTACAGATGTTGTCTGCAGGTTCGTGCAGAGTGCACCGCGCCAATAAGCACCCAGAGTCGGAATGCACACGAAGGTCTTTTAATTATATAATTACTTATAGAACTCTGCAGAGTCAGGTACTTGGCCATCTTTCGCAAAGCAAGCACACCTCTGACTCGAATCACCGTCATTTATACACAGGAAACTTGTGAAAACTCTCTCTTTGGCTCCTTTGGATTGGTTATTACAGCTCACCTAACTTATCTCCATTGAGCTTGTGCATTACAGAGGAATACTGGGGGGGAGGGGGAACAGGAGAGGGGGGACACACACCGAATCCCACATTAGCATAGATTAGCATTTTGACAGGTGTGATTTTTAATGTGCTAATGACCCTTAATGAGAAAAAGGTTACTATAGGTCAGTCTGGAGCTGGTGTTCTCCTTCCTGTTTTTTCCCTTTTAGCCCTTCTCTTCCTTGCTTCTGCTAGCTCAAGGCTACCTGTCTCTCTCCTTCTTTATTTTCTCAGCTAAAAGACTGCACAAGCTACAGGCCTCCCTATTTGCTTCAACATTTCCTTGGTTTTGTTTTTTTTTTTTTCCCAGCTCTGGGACGACACAGGTGTGGTTTGATATTTGCCAGTATAGCTAAAACTCACGCCAGTCTGCTCACGCACAATAAGTAGTAAGATTTAAGGACTGGTTTCATCGGCTTCTTCCATACTAACATCCTTCTTATGTTTTAGATATGCTGGAGTTAAATCAACACTAAGTTACTACTTGTGGAGTAATCGCCTTAAGCGACTAGGCATCATAAGCACACCTCCATCCCAAAAGCTACCCGCCTCCAAGGTGCAACCACCCCTCACTGAGCACGCCCTCGGAATTTCTCAGAGCCTGTACCTTTAAACGCAAGTGAGATCATTTCTACCAAGCACAACCAAGATATGCATGACTAGAGTCACTCAAGCTCCACCTTAAAGATAGAAAATAATACCAATTGCTTTAAGAGAAAGGGGATGTTAGGGAAGATACTATCAGGAAGGATTCCTTCTGACATCACTCGACAGGCTGAGCCTCTCACTCCCCCACCCCCACTCCATTGGGACGCCGTGGGGTAAGATCTGAACGCTTGCTTATACCAGGCGTCTCTGTGGAATCTTAGAAATCTCTAGAGTTTTGATGCTTTTTAATGTCTTAATACCTAGGCTGTGTACCTGTGCATTTCATGCATGCTAGCTTGCTTTTGCAGACAGTGAATTTATCACTGACAATCCAAAGAACCTGTGTACCTGTCGCCGTAAGAAATTGCACTTAATTGCATTCTTCCTAGCTGTGAGAGTTCTCCTTGAATGCGACTAGAGCGAGGCCGTACTGCGTTGTTGGTGAATCCGTGACCGTGATAGTTCAGCACCCTGAATCCGACGGGACCCATGACGGTCAATCGGCTACACCCCTTAACGCGACACTACTAGACGAAGAAGATGACAGGGCTTGCATGCACTGCATTAGGCTTTGCATGTGAAAACACCCCCAAATAATTTCACGTACATTTAACGTTTTTAAAGGGAAAAAAACAGGAAGGTGTAGTCTCTCTGTAAGCTACAGCCCTACATAGTTAAGGCATCAGCATTCATTCCTTTGCTTGATAGCAAAGTATGAACATACAGAAGAGTTAAATATTTTCTTTGCATTCTTAAAGGCGATTTTTCAGACTTGGGCTTCAGTTGTTGGAGTTGAAGAGATCAGTAGACATCCTTACTTTTACGTTAAGACCAAAATCTTTATCTAAGATTGTGTTATCGAACGCAACTAAACTCCCACCCCCACATGTTTTTTTTTGTAACTTCGCAATGATCTTGCTGCAGTCCCACTCTGACGGTCTTTCAGTAACATGCAAACTGCCGTGGCAGATTCTGTTACAGTGCTTTTCTATTGACAGTGTGCATAACACTCAAGGTAAAGCCCCTCATTTCGCAGTGGGGACATAAAGTGTTTCTTTGGACCCTGCTGCTTCTGTTAGTACTCACTTTTTCACAAACTTGTTGAACCTGAGCCGTGCCTACTGAGCCAACGAATGCTTTGATGACACAGTATTTTGTCAAAGCAGTTTTGCTTCTTGGAGCTACAGAAGCAGCTCTGGCTACGTGATAGGGAATTGTGCTGCATTGGCAAAACCAGACTTAGCTACAGACTTACAACACTTGCTAACTCGATCTATTTCAAATCTCATTTTAACTTTAAAGGACAATCAGTTTTGTGGCTCCTGTCTTACTAATTTGCCTTGTTTTGCATGGAAGGGCAGCCTGTGAATGTTTTGCTTTATTGCATGCTTCAAAAAAAGGCTGAGGAAGAGACTGGAGGAACCTTTTCTATTCTATGGACTTTCCCCCGACAGTGTGGAATTGCAGGCTACTTGGATGAATGTTCCAATGTGAGTAAGGGAGCAGACCTCAGCCAAAGGAGGTGGAATCCTTGCTTAACAGTATCAGTGTGGGGACATCTTTGCTTAACGGGAGCCATTTAAACTCTTCATAGAAACAAAATAAGCTGGACATCTTATGCTTGGAAAGCAGTATGGTTACACAGCTGCTAACATAATGACTTGAGTCTTCTGCTCTGCAACTTCAGGTTTTGTTTTCAAGAAGTGCATACATCAGTTTAAGCTTTGGACAAGGAGATTTGCAATGCAAATAGTGATAAACCAGAATCAGCGGCGCTGACGAGTGTAATGGTGAAATGCAGCAAATCAAGTATTCCTGGAGAAATGTGAGATTACAAAACTAGCAAGCCATGAAGCACTTTTGTTGTTGTTGTTGTTTTCTAAATCAATTCTTATATGCTGAAATAGCACCTTCAAGAAAATCTGTTTATCTAGCCAGGTAACGGTGTCTCCCTGTAAACAGGAAGGAAATGCCAGGAGCAGCCATACCTCTTTGCTGTCAAAATAAAGAGCAAGTTGAGGCCAACATCATGCCATAGTGCAAAGGCTTGCGAAGAAAGATCATTCTAAGAGGTCTGCAAGAAAAGATGACTTACTTTGTCATAAGTTTGTCAAATAGAATGGACGAGTTAGTAGTCGAGTACCGACTGTGTCCGACTCTACAGCTGCGGCGCAGCTCCAAGTCCCTGTTTTCTCCGTGGACTCGTCTCACAGTTTTTGCACCAGCTCTACTCCTCAAGGTTCTGGTGACTGAAACGCAGAAACAAAGGATTTTGAAACAGTGAAGATGGGATTCTCCTTATTTCACCGTTGCTCTTGTAAAATGGAAACAGACAGACAAAAAAGGCACCCTGAAGTGGATTGAGTTTTCTTTACATTTCAGATCAGAAGTTGGTGTCACAACCACTGCATTCCACTTCTTTATCGCTCTGCACGTTTAAACTGTCTACTTAAAACTGGGACCTGTAGGGAAATTTTTAAAGAGACTGAAAGCTAGCCAGACAAAAACAAACGTGCAACTTTTGTTCCATGCAGGAGGGAAATCTACTCCAGTTATTTCTGTCTTGGAAAAGTGAGAACAATCAACACCTTTCTCTAAGGTGTTTTCACTCCATTCATGTCAAACTGTATCTAACAGTGCTCAAAACAAACACTAGGACATTGCAAGCCTCTTCCTAAGAGGTGTATGTTTGATTACTCTGTTTATGCATGCAGCACTTCCATTTCCTGCATTAGGATCTAACAGCTCAAGGAGGGAAGAATCGTTTCAAGAGAAACACCCGAACACCACATAACTCAAACTCGTGCTTTTTAGAAAAAAGCCTGCCCATTGTTTGCCATACAGCACCCTTTGGCACAGGTTGGTTGCTTGCACTGTCATTAAAAGAGCCAAGAGGACAAGGGGAAGGGAAGAGCTACACCACTGTGCCGCTAGGATCAAATGAAAGCCATGGAGTGACCAAGTGCCATCCTCTTCAGTAACCAGCGTAAATAGGTATCCCGGGGACTTACAGCCACTTACCTGTGCTATATTCTTTTTTTCGTTCCAATTTTGGCTTTCTCAACTGCCTACATTAAGAAAGAGGACAGGGCAGAGAAGGGAGAAAAGACTTGTTGTATTAGACCCATCAAGGATGGGAAATTTCACCATGTTTACAAGCCAGTGCTCCATGGTATACAAAGAGAAGCCTGTAGGCCTCACGCAGGATCCACATCCCAAGTCTGTTGCGTGCCATATACACGCGGTTCTGTATGTACCTACATTTCCTAGCTTGCTCATGTTGAATTCTCAAAATTATGAGCAATAGCACCCAAGTGGAAAAGATACATGTCCGGGTTTCAGTTAGGACAGCGTTAGTTCTCCTCCTAGTAGCGGGTAGGTTGCTATGTTTTGGCTTAGAATGTGTGAAAGGATGTTTAGAAGATTGCTGATACCACCCCGATGTTTCAATTGCTGCAGAGCAGTACTTACAACAAGCCAAGGACCTTTCGGTGTCTCACTGTCCTACTGGCGATCAGAATCGGCGCACAGCAACAGCTGCGAGGGGACAGACTCAGGATGGCCGACCCCAACTGGCCAAAGAATTCTATGCCTTATGGCAACACGCTGCACCATGGATAGGGCGGGGCAGCCGGGCTGCTAGGGGTTACGCTGGGCACTGGTCAGCGGGTAGTGAGCAACTGCATTGTACATCACTTGTTTTGTACACATTACTAGTAGCAGTACTATCATCATCATCATTATTATTATTTTCCTGTCTTAATAAACTGTCTTTATCTCAACTCGCGGGCTTCACTGTCCCGTTTCTCTCCCCCATCCCAGAGAGGGAGGTGGGAGGGTTGCAGAAGGGCTGTGTGGTGTTTAGCTGCCGGCCGGGTTAAACCACACCACCACCTCAAAGGGGTTGGGGAAAAAAACAGGTTTGTTTTAGAAAAGCGGAAGACTTTCACTGAGAAGAGGGATGCTAGTTTTAAGGTACTGGTACACCATCAGCATGCTCATAGGCCTCTGCTGATTTTAGCCGGAGGTTTATCAGGCCACAACTCACTGCACATGCTTTCTCTCTTGCTTTTCAATCTACAAATTGAACAGAGATTGAACATATAGAAATACAGTACCTTGAAAAGCATCTTCTCTTGACATTTCCCCTCAGTATCGCCATACTTTCTTCAAAGCTGGAGACTGAACACCGCAGGATGCTTTTGCTCATTGATCTTCAACGGTGTCCGTTGAAACATTCAATACTGGGAGAAGAATAATCCTAGGGAAAGAAGGAAACAAGAATATATTTATGTGAACCACGTAGATTCAGATAAAGAAATTCTGCCTCACGCAAGTTTAATTGACCCTCCTGACTTGGTAGTGGGGCAACTAATGGCAGGCAGACACTGAAACGCTGCTGTGCTCAAGAAAAACCGGTAGAGAAAAAAAAAAAAAAAAAAAAAAAAAAAGCTTTCAAAACTAAAGCTTCCCTTTCCCCACTGTTTTCTTGTGGATAACTTAAGCTTAATATCCTTGGCAAAAAGATATTGCAGCAAAACCTTTACCATAAACTTAGTGTTTCGTGAAAAACTACAACAACAAAACATTAAATTCAATTGGAATTTTTTTCAATAAATTCAATTGGAATTTAAATTCAAAACTTTTAATTCAGTTGAATTTAAATAAAAAAAAATAAACTAATTAATTTAAATTAAAAAAAAAATAAATTCAATTGACTGTTCAGAGGAACAGTCAAGCTTGACATTCTACATCCTAGAATTAAAATCTAGTTTGAGTTTTTCTCCCATCTCCAGACCTTGCTAAAGATCCTTATTAGGAGCTCTGTCAAAAAAAGTGAAAGGCTTGTTATATCAAAGCTTCGAACCCTTCTTACTGCCCTTGACCTTCTTCACATTGCTGCTCCTACAAGGGTGAGCACTATCATTTTTAGTACGGGAGGGAAGCTGTCATATCCTTGAGTGGGGGGTCGTTCTGTTTACAAAATGAAGTTCCAGTAAGAGTACATCAAATGAACCAACTTTCTTTGAACTTTAATTCATCACTATATTGAATGAATGACCTCTGGATTTCTCTCTCTCATTTGGAAGTCAATTTGAAAACAAAATACCTCTGCCATAAAGAGCCAGGCATCAGAGACACCTGTTGCGCCTCAAGAACAGAGAAGGTATGAACGACAAGAGCAGCTGAATAAAATGCAACTTGCCATTAGAAATGGGTGTACTGGCATCTACAGGTGCCGCTGGCACCTCCTCATTTTCATTACTCTCTTCATCTGGTTTCTCGTCTTCAGTAGCAGGGTTCTGCTGTGGTGACTTGGAGTTGTCCCATGGAGCACACGCTGCAGAGGTGCGACCTTGCAAGAAAGAATAGATACCAAAGATCTTCGTCATGCATTTTCAGTTACAAATGCAGAGACAAGTCTTCAAATCCTTAGCGTTAAAGCACGTACCTCTTTTCTCACGAGATTCTTTAATTTGTTCACAAAGTCATCTAAACTCTGTATCCATTTCGTTCCTCACCATTGAGTATGCAGTGTCTTGCAAAACATAGGCGCTGTGACGATCTGAAATTTTACACACTTTAACTGAATGTTGTCTACCAACCAATGAAACTGTTTTGATCACAGAAGAAAATTGCTTTCTTCATAGGTTGGTTCCGAAAGGTTCTCTCAGTGAATATTTTCAGCATAACAACATCGAAGTTAATTAAAACAAAAGCACAAGTTCCTTGGGAACACTTATATCACAATTCCATGCCCAAGTAGCAAAATGATAAAATATTTACAATGTGGTAAGAGATGTTCTCTGTGGACGTCCAAAATCATCTAATCCATCCGAAGTCTATTGTCCGCACACAGCATTTATCCATCTATACGTTCGACAGATTTTTTAAACTAGGGCTAAAAAGCACATCCTCACCTGTAGATCTTTGATCCGGGTAGTACTCTAAGGCATTGTTACAGATTAGATCGATGTCCTTCAGCTAGTCTCCGGCAGCGAGGTACTGGCGCGAGTCAATTTGAGTCAGAACTGTTGAAAGATCCATCGGCTCTTTAATCCTTGTGGCATAGTCAGGTACCTGCAGATCAAATACAAGCATTCAGAGGTTTTCTTAACCTTGCACACTGTCTACCAAAATTATTCTGAAGACTTTAAATAAACGACTTCCTAAAAACTCTGAACATTTGCGATGCATCAGAAGATGCTGAAATTAACCAGTTTGCTTCTCAAAAATGGAAGGGCTTTTTCATTTTTTCATTAGAGCGGCCACGAGAGGACAACAAGAAGTAGGGAGGTCAGAAGCACGTGCATGGTAGAGAAGAAACACTGAGGGTGGGAGATTCATTTCACTTTGCTTCAGAAAATCACAACAGTGAAAGCTGAGCAAGCCATCCGGCATTCTCTTTGTTGTCGACATTGAGGAAAAGGTGCATGAATTGCACCTGTGAAGTACCTATTGCAGGCATCTACTTTAGAATGAGATAACTGGGCCCTGAGGTGCTCATTTCTTCCCTCAGACCAGAAGAGGAGCCTAATGACCAGTTCAGATGAGGACATATGTATCTGTCTAGATTTTTCACAGCTCAAGAACCTAGGAAAAAAGGGGAAGAAAAACCAGTGGAGGCCCACATGAAGACGACTTTGCTGATCCCCAGGTATATTCAAGTTACATCTGTCTTTGACATATACGCCCCTAGTTTAGGCTTATCTCATAAATTAAGGAGAAAAAGGCATCTAAGCAGCCAATTGGAGGAAAAAGAAAACACACTGCACTTATGGTTGATTCCTATTGAGGAGTTCCAGATGAAACAGAGAACAGGATCTCAAAACTTATTTTTACAAACTGCTGCTCCTATTCCTGTTCCCACAGGAACTGACAGTCCAAGAAAGGGCTTCAGACTTCACTCAAGTAGTCCTGTAAATATGTAGTGGGTTTACGTGGCAAGGTTTTGGTAGCAGGGAGCCATAGGGGTGGTTTCTGTGAGAAAGATCTAGAAGCTGCCCCATGTTTGGGAAGGGCCCCATTGTTTTCCAGATCCGAGCCAATAAGCGATGTTGTTTTGCGCCTCTGTGAGAGCATATTTAAGACAGGGAAAAAACGCTGCGCCACACAGCAGCCGGGAGAGTCAAGGGAGTGGGAGAACAGCCTTGCACCAAGGTCAGTGTAGAAGGAGGGGGAGAGGTGCTCCAGGCGCCGGAGCAGAAGTCCCCTGCGGCCTGTGGTGAGGACCATGGTGAAGCAGGATGTCCCCCTGCAGCCCATGGAGTACCACGGTGGAGCAGGGTTCCATGCTGCAGCCCGTGGAGGAGACCACGGTGGAGCAGGTGGCCCTGCACCGACGGAGGCTGCCGCCTGTGGAAGACCCCTGCCGGAGCAGATTCCGGGCCGGACCTGTAGCCCGTGGAGAGGAGCCCACGCAGGAGCAGGTGATCTGGCAGGAGCTGCTGCCCGTAGGGGAGCCAGGTTGGAGCAGTTTTCTCCTGAGGGATGGACCCCGTGGTACGGACCCATATCTGGAGCAGTTCTGGAAGAGCTGCTGCCTGTGGGAAGCCCACGCCGGATCAGTTCATCAAGGACTGCATCCCGTGGGTGGGACCCCACAGCACAGGGGACGAGAGTGACCGAGAAGGAGCGGCAGAGAAGAAGTGCTGTAGACTGACCATAACCCCCATTCCCCGTTCCCCTGCGCCGCTCGGGGGGAGGAGGTGGAAGAGGGTGGATGGGGGGGGAAGGTGCTTTTGTTTTTTTTTTTCCTTTGTTTTCTCACTTCTCTCGCTTGTTAGTTGTAGGCAATAAATCTTACTATCTCCTTATGCCGAGTCTGTTTTGCCCGTTACAATAATTATTGCGTGATTTTCTCGTCCTTATCTCAATCCTTGAGCCCTTTTCACATATTTTCTCCCCATTCCTCTTTGAGGAGGGGGAGTGAGAGAGCGGCTGTGGTGGAGCTCGGCTGCCCACTCGAGCGGAACCACGACAAAATACTGTTTGTAATTATAAGGAAAGATCTCTGTGCTTTTCAGTGCTGTGACACGCCTACATATCAAAGCTTTTTCACGAGCAAACTGTGTTGGCATTTGGACTGGCTTTTTAGAATGAAACCAGGGCTTTCAGCGAATAATCCCATAAGACACATTTGAGAGTCAGCAGAAGTAAAAGCACTGCCTCTGCTTCTTGCAAAATCCTTACAGTGCAGCCCTAAAAACGAAGTTGAACCTTCCCCAAAACGCTGAGAAATACGAACACTGAGAAGTTACAGACACACACGGATCAGCACTACTTTACCTTCTGTGGGTCAACGGGCTTCGCAAATTCCCTGAAACGTCTGTCAGTGGCAAGTCTGCGAGTAACGTCCCTCAAGAAAATTCTAAGGTCACGCAAGGTATCCTTCTCTTCCTCCTCCAACATCCCTACTTCTTCCTCTTGTGGCTTCTGAGGCTCAGCTGGTGGTGCTACAGGCACAACTTCCAATGTCCAATCAACTTCAATTCATCAGGAAAAATTAGCCAATTTACAGTACTCAAATACAAGCATACGACAAATTACTGACAGAAAATGACCACCAAAGCAAAGACCAACGAGCTAGTAACTTCGATAGGAAAGTTTCAGATGTACTTCTCATATCCTCCTCACCTCTTTTCTTTACAGGAGGCTTAGCCACTTCATTTAGAATTAGGTCCTCAAAAAAAGGCTGCTCTCTCTGCCCTACCAGGCAACTCAATATTGCACACTTCTCCAAATTCCGTATTAAATCATTTTTGCATCTAAAGCAGAAGGAGGAGAGACATTTCAGATTTAAGGCCACAAAAATTCATCTTCTATTCCAAAAAGAAGAGTACCTTTTCAAATTAAAAATAACCTGAAGAACACAAACTGAAAAAAGTTATCTTCCTGGCCTTAAAACGCTACATTTTCACAGGCTGGCACGGCAAATTCAAATATCACCTTTAAGAATCACCTGTAGAATTAAAGCTCGCTGAAGGGATTGTACGCTACACTGGTAAAGTAATGGCTTTCACCACATCCAACAGCGCCTCCTTTGTATTTACTTGCCTTGCTGCAGCCTTTACTTAGAACCTTTATGGCTATCGAGGGAAGAGACAGGCTTCAGCAGACAAGTGAGGGCTTTTTGCTGAGTTTTTATTTCTCTACCAAAAGGTGTCTGAAGTAGCTAGTACCTCTACGTCTTCCTCCATTTTCAAGTTCTAGTAATAAAAGGTAGGTGAGGAATTTCACTACTTATTTTAGAAGGAATTTACAGCCTGTACAAAAACTTCTGTGGGAACTCAAGCACTTTCAAAGCAGTTGATAATAAACACGTCTAGGTAAGACCCGTTCTCTTCCCCCAGTGACTGAGACCAAATCATCAAAATGACAACAGCGTGGTCCTGTTTTGGGCACCTTCCCTTAATATAAACTCTCAGAAGTCAATGAAGTTCTGCACGTACTTTTACTACAGTTTATTTAGGAATACAACTAGAATTCGATTCCAAAGTTACTTTAGCAGAAATTGGAACTCAGCTTTCCAGCTTGGAAAGCTTTGGCCTATATGAAGAAAGAAACTGATTTATTTATTTATTTTTAATCAAAGTGTTTCAATTCTCTACTAAATTGCATTATTAGCAGTTTACCCAACATAGCATGGAATGGCAGACAGTCAGAAGAAATCTCTTCAGTAAAAACATCCTCTTGTCATTTCAAGCACTGCATATTCTTGACTGAACCACTTTGTAGCCACCAGAATTATTGTATTAATTTATTATTTGCATGCGTGAGAAAGGGGTGAAAGTCACTTGCTTGACTCAGAAAAAACCTTAAGCAGATGCTTTCACAGTATTCTTTTTCTCTAAGCAAATTTTAAGTGATTTGTTAGGGTGCCTGAGTAATAACAGCATGCATTTAAGAAAGCACAGCATTTTGATGCTGAAAGCATTCATAAATTACAAGACACTGAAGAAATAGTAAGGAAAGTATTGACAAATACCTCTTCTGGGAGATCTGAGTGACGTACATCAGACGGAGCAAGCAGCAAAACTGGCAAAAATGCTGGAATGTTACGTAGTAGAGTTAGAAAAGTAAGTTTCAAGGCAGGTCCAGCGTTGTCCCATCAGAAATGGATATCTGGGACATAAATTGTGCTTGGTGCTGTCTTCTGAGCATTTCGGATCAGCTAGTGAAAAGGAAAGCTTGCGTAAGAAAACTAGAACACGTACAAGAACCTCTTAATACATAGCTACATAGCCATCTGACTGCCCCATGAAATGAAACTACGTGAACAGAGTGGCAAGCATCCTTTCACATAAGGAATTTCTCTGTGCACCCTTTCAGATTATCAGTATTCGGACAACTCTAGTCAGAAGATGGGAAGGATATATTCAGGCAGTGGCTAGACACCGTAGCTATATGGCCACAGCCACAATCATCGCATAACAAAGAAAGGAAATGTCCCTCTTAAGGGACACATCAGTATTCAGTCGTGTAACATGTCTGTCCTTACTTGTATGGCTCTCAAACTTTTCCACTAAAGGTAAAAATATTTTAAGGTAGTGATGCCAAACAAGAAAATGGATTTCCTGCCTAAAAGTAAAAACACCAAATCTGGTCATTTTTTCTAGTTAAAACCACATCACCGTGCAAATGAAGTGTTTTCTGAATGTTAATGCTTTTAGTGCACATACTGCAACAGCACAAGTTGTGTATGTCCGTGCGAAAACAAAATAAACAGAAGCCCCAAACCTCGGTTGCCTTACTAATATAATTTAGAAGAAGCCTACAAAAAGTAGCCGACATGCAGTCTGATACAGAGCCATCTACTGGGAGCACACAGTCCTAGGAGGCAATGAGAACTACTTTCTGGATCCCAGTGACATGAGCAGCATTTCTTTCCACAAAGAGATGTTTATTAGCAACACCGCCCAGCTTCCTGAGCTGCTAGCAACAGCCTCACTGTAAAACTGGGTATGGAAAATGTCGACATGTACAACATCCAGATTGTTTGTGGTGCTGTCTAAAAGAAAAGGGGATTTTCAGACAGAAGCAAACATCCCAGCGCATTAAAACAAGGCCACCTCCATTACCAATGAATTTTGCTCACCTTACTTGCAACTCGATTGATCCTTTACATACAGTCAGTGAATCCGATGAGAAGAAAAAGAAAAAAAGGTACCTGTCCCCAGATTTCTTCTGGCGGTGCAACGTTTGTAAGCAGAACAGAAAGGTCCAGGGTGTGAACGGGAAACTTCTCCAAAGCGTGCAACACCACGGGTGCCACGTAAGAAACCTGGCCGTACCCTTCTTTTCCTACTATTAGCAGACAGGGCTGGCATGATGTTGGTTCCCAGAAAGCACTCCTAGAACAAGAGTTAAGAAAACAAGTTTATAAATGAGGTGCTGAATAGACACACAGATGTTCCAAGTAATTTTCCTATAGACTTTCTTTTCCCTCCCCAAATAATCCAAATGGCAGCGGTACATTAAATACATGTAAGATTTCCAGTTAAGTTATTCAGTCATTCCAATTGTTTCATCTTCTTCCCCTTGTTTCATCTTCTTCCCTTGTGTTTCCTATTCTTTACTAAACCAAGACTGCAAATTAATATCCCTGCAATCTTGCTTTACTACTAGGAAATAAATTGGTGAGGAGCATTTGTTTCCCCACTACAATCAGGCTGTACCTTTGCTGGCTTAAATCAAAGATGCTAGAGACTTAGCCTTGCTCTAAAGCACAGAAAATCTTCTGGACAGCACAGCAATAGAAACGGAGAAAAATAACTGATCCAGCTGTGACAACATGATCTAACTTTCCAACTGTGGGCTTGCATGACTTCCATACTAAAATATCACAAGATTAACACAACTTGGTGGCTTAACAAATAAAGACACCATTCAATTTTTTCTCAAGGTGTTTTAACAAGCCATTTCTCAGTTTTCTTTCTGCTACATAATTCACTACTGGTTTAACAATCCTGGAAAACAGAAGGGCAAAAGGTGGCAACACAAACCCATAAAGTTGGGGTATTTTTAGCTAAAAGGACAGACAGCACATTTATGTGGTCTTGAGTCTTTTAAAGAATGCCATGGATTAAGTCAACATGTTCTGGTAGTCTACGGATCACTTTGGCTTACGAAGAGAAGCCTGGGCTTTTCAATTTGGTCATTCAGAGCAACTTCATTACAACTTTAGTCCCTCCACCCTTTCTTCTTGTGAATACCAAGCACCCCTTCAACACACAAACTTGATGTTGCCCCTTCGTCTACCACCCCTCGCACTTTTAACAGCTGGAACTGTTTACAAAGACTCAGCAGACCTGAGAATTTAAACGTAACAGGGATCTATCTTTCTTTACCTGCTGAAACAGAGGCGTTTTTTCTCTGGTCCGTCAGGCATTCCATCTTTTAATTCATCTCCAGAAACCAAGCATGCATCGTCATCACTGTCAAACATATCATCTTGTAAAATAGGATTGAAATGCTCTGAAAGGCAAAAGAGGTTTGTTAACTTTCCTGAATAGCCTTTGTCTCTTTCTCTTCCATTAATACAGCTTCTAAATCAGTGCCAAAACCCTTTCTTCATTTGAGAGCACACACTGAAAGCTATTTCCTAGAGTTCATCCCACCACAGATCTAAGGAGATGGCACAAGGCCCTACAAAGCTGTACTAAATCCCACTGATGTGTACGTGTAAGGTACGCTACTCTTGGTGATTTTTTTCTCCCCCTTAGAATAAAGGAGATTACGAACAATTTCTGCAGTTGCTAAATAGCTTAAAAAAAAAAAAAAAACAACAAACAAGACCATTTCTTTCTGGAGGAGGTTCCCACAATGAAAGCACGTGGATAAAGGATGTGATGGCCACAGAATTCCATTCATCTAGTAAATATCAATGCTAATTGATCTCACGTGTATAGTACGATCCACAAACATTTAAATTAGGAGACTGGTTAAAAATGATGATAGCTAAAACAATATTTAGCTTAGACCAGTTATACTTGTATCCTGGTCCTGACATTCTTCAGAAAGGAATTAGAAACATTGACCTAGAAATGCTTCCCCTCCAAAGATCTGAGTTTTGATTTTTTAAAGAAAAATAGGTGCCTTATACTTCAAACCTCAAGTCAACCTCTACAAATGCTAATTATCTTAGCTGCCGTCAGAAGCAGGATGCTTCAGTAGAGAACGCATCGTCCTTTACTGTGTATTGAGTCATTCAGAGCTTCCATTTGGCATTTCAGTTTCGAATCCACAATAAAACCTATGCGTTATATTCCAGACTTGCCCAAAAGAAAGACATGCACATGCAAATAATAAAATTCTACCACCATTATGTCTGAAAGCTATAAGTTGATTGCACAAACCACAAGTTTTTGCTTTAGCAGAATTATAAAGAAGTGGATGCTGTGGTTATACCTTGCTGTCGGTCCTCCTTTAGTGCAAGCTGTGCATGCGGGAAGATCTTCTGCACAACTTGTAAAATATTCTCTACTGATCTTTGAAAAAGTGGCTTGAAAATGGGTGAGAGTGCTTGTACGGGTGAAGCCTTGATCCGGTTTGAAGCTGGAACAACCTTCTTCATAGCCATGAAAAAGTCCTTTGCTTTTATTTTAATAGAATTAACGTCTAGTAGCAACTTCTCCCTACTTGCATAAATCTGAGGATAGCATCGGCGTAGAGAGCACAGCGCAGCTTCAGTACAGAGGGATTTGATATCTGCACCACAGTCTCCTAACAAACAAAAATCAAACGTTACATCAGTCAAGGCCCAGGTTTACAACATGCAACATTTAAAGAATTTGTAATGCCAAAACCAAACAGCTTAACAGGGAATTCAAAGTGCTACCGCTTGTGAGGAATGTTTTAACATTTCGTGTCCATAAAGAACAATTCTGTTTGAATCCTGTCTGCCTCTGGGCCCTGCACTGGCAATTTAATTCTTGAACCACAGATGCAGTGTGTCCCAGTCTCCCCCTCATTCCAGTCAATTTATCAGGTCTTCAGAAAATACTCCTTAAATTTATGAACCTGTTTGCTTTTGTTATTCCGGACTTCTATTTCTAACAGTTACAGCCTTTTTTTTCCTGTCTTCTTCGAGATTAACTTAACACTGCTATAGATGTGACTGTCCCTGTGAATGGCTGGGGAAGAATGTTTTAATTACTCGTGAAGTGTCAATAAGAAAGCTATTTGTGTTTGATGTCTGGGAGTTTCATAAGAACTGATAACAACTAGTGACTGTTATGGGATATTATGCAGACCTTTGGTATCTGGCCAGGGGGCCAAGAGATTAAGAGGAAGAAAAAAGAAGCTGAAGGACGGCTGGGAGACAAGACCTGCAGAAAATGTTCTATAAACTTGGTACAGTGCCAAAGGAGTACAAACAGGAAGGACTTGGAGAAGAAGACTACGAGCCTTCAGCATGAAAGACCCCTAGAAACCCCCAGAGGAGACTGATGCGCATGCTCCAGTAGGAGGGACTGGACCCCGGAGGCTAATTATAATAATCTAATTTTTTTGGAAGTAGTAATGAATATGTATTAGTCTAGGAGCATAAAAATCAGCTGCTTGATGTAACTGGTGTGTGCCCTGGTGGAGCGGAGACTCTCAGTGCACCCAGCACTGTTTGCTTACCTCTATTCTTTTATATTCTTCTAATAAATCCTATTTTTTTATTTAATCCTAATTTGAATCCTGAGCCATTTATACCACTCTCTGCAGGGAAGTTTCATGTTGCTCACTGCCTGATATCCTGCGCTTATGCAGCTGAAGCAGACTCCTCATCAAAAACTATACTCTTGAGGAAGATGCCCCAGAACCATTTAATGTTCTCAGACAACAAGAGGAACGACAATAAAGAGTAAATAGATGAAAGCATCTCACACAGATTGCTATGAAGGTGTGCCAGCTGCCTCGTTGACTAGTTGTGCAGCAAGGCACAAGAGCATGGGTACTGCCTGGTACAAGCTAGGTTCTTTACAACTTGGTCACAAGCAAGAATCCATTTTGATTTCAGTCTTACCAATGCATTTCTCAGCTAGTTCATCAAGCAACATGTCCGGTGGCTGAGGGGTCCAGTCACGAGTATGAATCTTGACAATTTCTTTTCTAGCCTGGAAGCAAAATCATTGCATTTTAGCTTGTCCCAAGTTTTCCTTAAAAATACCAACAAGAAACAAACAAACCAAAAGGCAAACAAACAAACAACAAAAAACAAAACAGTCCTCCCTCAAAACCCCTCATCTATTAATACGCTTTTCTTACTTGCTCAACTTTCAAGTATTTTACAGTTATTTAATATACACTCTGCATTTTCAACCAGGAAATTGAATATTTCTTATTTGTTACACTGCACTTTTTTCTAGGAACCTACAGTGAGAAAAGGCATTTATAGCTTCAATAACAAGTTTCCAAACTACGAGACCTAAGGACCCAGAGGAAAATACTGTAATGAAAACTTTATCCAGAAGCATTTCTTTGCTGTCCAAAAAACTTCTCTAAAACTTAGCAAGCTTTCATTGGGACAGTCTCATTACTTCATCACATTTGCTTTCCAGTCAGTAAATTCACAGAAAGCACTTCTGGCACAATGCTTCCAATTGCTACAATTACTATAAAGAAGAAAAGAATTATGACTCAAACTACTACCACCGAGCAGGGGCACAATCAAATGCAAACACGTCCCCTATTCATTCATAAGCGAAGGATTGAGACCAAAAACACAACTTCATGATGAAAACACCCAAGTGGACTAAATAATTAAGCAAACAGGTACAACTTTGGGAATGAAAGGTTTGATTATAGAACTAACTACTTGGTGGTATCATCCTGACCATATATATTCAGTACCAGATTTGCCCTCCATGGAACAGCGCAGTGTCTCCACATATCACTCTTTCGTTCAAGTTGTCAATTTTTTTTCCTATAAAGTTGGACTTTGCCATGGTAGCACTAACGTTGAATTTAAGTTCTCACCTCTTTATCTGGCAAGTTGAAGAGGAACTCTCTGTCAAAGCGTCCTGGTCTTCGTAAAGTAGGACCTATACAATCCAGTCTGTTGGCAGCTCCAATTACCACGATCTCTCTTCTGTTATCTACGCCGTCCAGAAGGGTCAGAAGAGTTGAAACAATGGAACAAATAGAAAAATATAAGTTTTACTTACTGGTTCAGTAAATTTTGTTACATTCCACATGACTTTCTTCCGTGAGTAGTCATAAAGGACAAGCTTTTTAAGGACAAGACTCATTTTAAGACATAAAAAATAGGTAAGTTAACACAGACCACATGCTGATATCAGGCTTAGTAAATTGGTTTCTACTATCGTTTAGAATCACCTGTTTTGGCATTGAGTTACAAGTTTTCAGGATAAATTAACATGTTCACAGTAAATTAAACAGGTCATCGTCCTTTTTTTTTTTTTTCTTTTTTTTTTTTTTTCCCAAAGATCAAGCAGATTTTATGTAGGTGCAAAACTGTAATACCTATGAATGTGGTCTTGTTTACTGGAGCACACAGGAGCGAGACCATCTATCTCATCAAAGAAAATAATTGAAGGTCGCATCTGACAGGCCTAGCAGGAAAACACTGAGTAAAACAGCATTATTTAAAGGAAAAATGCACAAAAACATCATGGTTGGAATGTCATCTAAACTAGATTTTTCACTTTAGCCTCTGGGACCTCTACTGATAGAGCTACTGGAGTATCTGGCATGACTAACAGAAGACAGCAGTCTGTGTCAACCCACTGTATCCGGGTGACAGGAAGCAAATTGTTCCAGTAGTTCTTACAGCTGACATTCACAGCAGAAACACTGGCATTTCCATTTCAGGGGGAAAAAAAAAATAACAAAATACAAAAAAAGAGCAAGTGCTACTTAAAAACGTTGACCACAGAAAATAATGGTTTCAACTCTGACAGAATACACTGTGCATTTCAACCTTACCTGTTCAAATAACACACAAAGTTGGCGTTCTGATTCCCCCACGTATTTTCTCATGCAGTCCGAAGCATTTCTCAGAAAAAATGATATTTTCCTGTCACTTCGACTATATTCACTGGCAAGTGCACGAGCAACTAGTGTTTCCCCTGTTCCTGGGGGGCCATAAAATAGACAACCTCTGCAATAAAAAAGATCCAGATAGGAAAAAAAACATCATGATGAGTACCTCCTACAACCATCGTCTCTAGAACAAACTCGTCTTTCCTAACCAAAACACGTCATGTACAAGACAGCAGTAATAGCTGAAGTGTGGGTAGAGGCAGAACAGATAGAAGTTCCGCGTTTTTACAACGTTTCACAAGAAAATTCATTTTTTTCACCCAAAGAAATGAATAAGGAGGTAACTCAAACGTATAAAAACTTCAAAAGAGAGCATACTGTCCCAGAAGGACACTTCCAAAACTGCTGACAAACAGGGTGATTACAGCAAACCGGAGCCAAACGGGCAAACTTCAGCACAGAATCTGAGAATGGGCTGAATGGTGAATCACCAGTTCATTCTGCAGCAATAAACTGCATATTCTTGCTTTCACAATATGCAGAATCTGATAGTAAAGCATTTAATGCTCCTTTCAAAAGCATTAAGTTACTGGGTTTGGTCTCTCAGACCATCTATTGCTGATGGCAAGTGAGGAAGCCTAAAGCCGGAAGGAAAAGCGATGCCTTAGCACTCAGAGGAAAAAAAAAAAAAAAGAAAGCAAAAGTAGGCAGGAAAAACAACTGGGCTTCCAGGCAACATATTACAATTGACTTCCACACTAGATAATCCCTTCTTGCTTACAGACTAATCAAGCTGACTTGTACATAAAACTGAGAACAAAACCACTCCAACCCAACTAACCCAACTTTTTAAAAACACCAGATGGTAAAACTTACAAGTTTCAGACATTGCTTATATTTTTAACCTACAAATATTCTGGATTCTATCCATTTTTAAGAAACCACTTTTTGCTACTACTAAAACAAATGTTCACCGCTGCCAAAAATGTTGAAGCATGGAAGCATATTGATACCTTAATTGAACTTTCTCCTGAAAACAGCTGACTTACGATTTATCACTGTCATGAGTTACCTTGGGGGCTGAATATTGAACTGCTGAAAAACTTCTGGATACAGGACGGGAAAAATCACCATCTCTTTCAAAGCTGCGATGTGTTCCGAAAGACCACCCACGTTCTCAAATCCAATCTAAAGAGAAATTCAACACCACAGAGTTTGTATGTTAAAGAAAGCAGCAACCTAGATCAAGGTTTCATCAGAAATTATCTCAGCACAACGCAAACATTCTGGGCAATTTTTGAAGTTGCTTTAGAGAAAACCATCAACAAAGGTAGTTGTAGATGGCGCACTGAGATCTTTCATAATCACTGGAAACACTCGCTGACACGATGATTAGTTTACCACTTACCGCATTATCTATTTGCATTGCATCTCCCTGACTTCCTCCAGCTTTCTTTTGATCCCTCTGAACTCTCTTTAGGTCCCGTTTCTGACGTTTCACTCGAAAAGTCCTGATTTGAATTAAGGAGAAGTTATAGGGCTTCTTTTTCTTTAAGATGCAGCTCGAAGATTTTTGTTTTTCATAATAATGCCAAGCAAATGTAGAAGACATTAATTAATATATTAGAAGACCTAATTAATTGACATAAACTTACACAGTTACATTTAGATAAACTTAAACATGGCTAAATATTCATTTGAAGGAGATTCATCCCTCCCCTATTCTCTAACGACAGCAACCTTCTTGGAGATGTGCTCTCGCCGTCCTCACTGCTCTCACCACCCTCCTCCGTATCACACGTGCTAAGCAAGGGAGATGAGCAAGAGGGTGTAGAATCACTGATGTCATCTGCACGTCTCCGTCTGCAAGCAAGCATATAAACCAGAAAGTTAAAAAGAAAATAGAGCAGATACTAAGTAACACCAAAAATTAAGGGAATTCTATCTCAAAATTGCCTCTGAGATCTATTTTCCAGTCCACTGTACTCCTTAGGAATCTGATTTCAAAGGCCATGACACGATTTTCCTCGTGACAACTGTCTGCTTTCAAGAATGCTCAACAAAATATCTGGCAATCAACAGCATTCTCTACGCACTAACTGCTTACAGAATCCAAAAAGCCTTTATCATTACTAAGGCAATTTATGATTTCATTTAGATCTTTTATTGTTTAAGGTTAACTGCATATAGAAACATTAGTTGATTCCAAACAGAAACTAGAGTCAGTATTTGA
Organism: Aythya marila; assembly: GCF_965140915.1. NCBI lineage: Eukaryota > Metazoa > Chordata > Aves > Anseriformes > Anatidae > Aythya > Aythya marila. The sequence goes on along the minus strand of NW_028136611.1, from coordinate 280,505 downwards.
GTGATAACTTTTTTTTTTTTTAAAATCTAACAAAACTTCCATAAAGCCTCTCCCTCTAAATCGAATAAAATTATTTTCGGTTTTAAGAAAATCCTTTGTATCCTTCAAGATTAAATAGTCTGACTAAGATTTTTAAGGGGGGATTCCGGCTTCAGTTCCAGAACCAAAGAATTTCAGTTACAGAAACTCAGACACTACCTCCATAATCATCTTATCAGCGACCCACAAATATTGGATTTAAAAAAGAAACCAACTTAAAAGTATCCACCTCCTCCCCTCCAAATAGTTCTTTCCTCTCTATCCTCAGACTACCAAAGTACTGATCATAAACTTACTCTGTAATTACCACTAAACTGAAAACCCTTTGAAGCATTATGCAGTAAAGAGACTGACAGCTCTACGGATAAGTAAGAGCTATCACTAGCCATACACCAACCTGGCACGTCTTCTATATTTTTGTGACCCAGCATTTTCAAGTGACTCTTTCTGTCTGACAGAACGCGGATGGCCCGAGTTAGTCCTCTCTCGATCTCTTTGTCTTACTGAAAGGAAAGAATTTAGAATAATGATACAGATACATTTAAGAGAGGAGGATATCAAAAGAAAAAGAAAATGCCACGTGTTTCACTCATCCCTAATTCCAGAAGAATTTTTAACTGTTTTTGCTTTTCATCAGTGCATGGTACAAGTGGAAAACTACGCCCTGTTTAAAGGTGAACTGAAAATCACAAGAGCAAGACCATTAAGTGTGATTAATTACTGTTATAGCAAGGATACATAGCACTAAGTACGCCAAACAGCAAAGAAAGACAATGTGCACAGGACACACGTGTCTGATAAAAACAGGGAAGTTCATGTGCAGAATGAAGGTACAGAACTGAAATAGAACTGTGTGCGCAAACACGTCTTTGCATTCAAAAATTCTATCTCACTTATGTGCAAGAAATAAGGTTTTAAGAGAAACTGTGCGTTCAACCTACTTTCCATAGGAGCTTGGTAGCGGTCAACAGGTTTACTCTGTCGAAGGTTGTAACGCCTTGGAACATCTTCACCACCATTTTCTTTGTTCTCACTTCCTCTTGATGTTTGTACTGTACCACAAAATGACACCGAATCATTAAGTACTTTTGCAAATTATATGAAATCCAAAATGCATTACACAGATGCCTGTCAGTTTTAGTATTAGCATTATTTTAATGACACAGTGGATCCTGCAAAACCTTAAGATGAATTTATGCAAGTCACGTTTCAGAAATCACAAATCCTAGCAGATGAGCATGCATCTGGACATTGTTCTGTGCTCTCTGAAACTGCTGATGGACTTGTCGTCAGCCTCAGTGTTTAACAACAGGCAAAATTCTGTCATATTGCTTAGCTAAGATGCAGATCTTCTGAAAACAGCTATTTCAGAAAGTCACTTCTTAGTTTGAGAAAGTATTTAATGGAAAGGGTTTTAATAATCTGCAGTGCTAAGACTAAGCATAGTAATCTAAGTCCAAGTCTAGCTCTGCCACAAATTCTGTGAGCAATAATGGGCCAGACACAGGCTTGAAGCTCACCAATGAGAAAATGCCAAATGCACATAAGCTTAGGCCATTAGCTTCTGTCAAGTAACCTGAAGTTGTTTCCTGAAAGATGGTAAAAAACGCAAGAACCAGAGTGCAATCATCTACTGGGTTCTGGTGAATATCCTCTCACGTTAACAGCAGGACACCGAGGAAGGAACGTACATACTCCGTTCACCTACCTGTTTGCCACAAGGACTTATCTTTTTTTCTTGGAAAGCACTGCCCTCTCTGGTTTTTATTTTTTAACCCCAAAGGTTGCATTGCTTTCTGGATGCGAGGTAGGTGCCATGGGGTATACAGACAGCACACGGAAAACTGAGCGATCAGGAAATGAGTTTGTGATCACTATCATCTCCAGTCCTTGGTGTTCCAACACTTCTATCACAAAAGCATGAATTTCTCTGCTTTATTGCTCCTCTAACCCTTTCCTTTGTTCCAGTAACTTCCTTTATAACAACACTGACACTTTCCTCACTCTTTTCTGGCGTATTTTTCATTATAAAAGTATAGTCTACCTCTTTCCTGATTTAAAATTGTAGTTTGCATTTTGATCATCAATTAATTGCCCCGGGCTCATTTCCCATTCAACGTGCTATTTAAAATTCCTCTCTACAAGTCTCTACTGCGCAGCTCCCTGAAACCCACACACTTTAACCAAGCTTCTCCCTCTAGACTGACGCCCGCCTTGTATTCAAGCTACTCTTAAGACTTTGAGCTAATGTTTTCCTAACTAAACCTCCAAAGGAGTCAACTCTGCTTCTCCCTTACTAGTCCATGGCCCAGCCATTCTTCCTCTGAAGAACTTCCCTCGGGTTCCCACCTGCCACTGTGCATCTCTCTGCTCCTCTGGGCCTCTGAAGGGAGGAGCAAAGTATTTTCTGGGGCTCAGCCTCCTCTCACTGTCTCTTTGAGCTCCTTTGCAGGTGTGCAGCTGAGCTCTATCACATAATCTAACTCATCAGCTATCTACTGCAACACCCTTTTCGGTCCTTAAGTACACTCTTGCCCTCTTCTGATCTGTTTAGAAAGCTCCTACGAGGATGATCTAATTTACTGCCTTAATCACAACTAACATTCTTCTTAAAAAGTGTAAGTTTTCCCATCACTTCCAAGTTCATATGGTCTTTCGTGGCTTAACCTCATTCCACAAGACCTTGTCCGGGGAGAGGAGAAAAAAAATAATAGAAAAAAACCCTAGGGGTCAGCCTTGTCGAGGGAAATTGACAATTCCCGTCTGTTACTATTGCAACAAGAAGAGACACGTTCAGAGGAAATATCATTAGCGGGAACAAGATGAGAAAATATTCAAAGAAGAATAGGGGTGTCAGGGGCTATATCTTCTGGGGACTTCAACATCAACAGAGCTGTTGATAAAACTATTAATTGGTCCCCATAAAGAGGAAGTCTTATTTTCAGTAGACACAGGGGCTGAAAAATCCACTATTCAAAAACTTCCAAAAGGAATAGAAGAAGGGAAGAGTTGCATGTCTGTAATAGGGGCAAAAGGAGAGCCCTTTAAGGTACCTGTTTTGAAAGATGTAGAAACAGAAATAGATAAAAAAATCTGTCTTAATGATTTACTTTTGCTCGCTGAAGCGGAGTACAATTTACTAGGAAGGGATTTGATTTTAAAATTAAACTTAAGCATTCAAAGCCAAGGGGATAAATTGCAGATTAAATTATACACTTTGACACAAAAAGACGAAGAATTCATTAACCCTTCAGTGTGCTATAAGGAAGGGGAAATTGGAAAAATAGAAATGGACCCCATAAATGTTCAAATAATGGATCCACATCGTCCAATTAGAATTAAACAATACCCTATACCAATGGAGGGTCGAAAAGGATTAAAACCCATAGACTTCTGGAAAAAGGAACTCTAGAACCGTGTATGTCACCTCATAATACACCCATCCTCCCTGTAAAGAAATCGGATGGGTCATACAGGACCTGCGAGCTGTAAATCAGCGAACAGTCACTAAATTCCTTGTGGTGGCAAAACCTTATACTTTACTAAGTCATATCTCTCCCAAACATACTTGGTATAGCGTAATAGATCTGAAAGATGCCTTTTGGGCCTGCCCTCTGGATGAAAAATCCAGATTATTTTGCTTTTGAGTGGGAGGACCCTGAAACGGGATGGAAACAACAATTAAGGTGGACCGTGCTACCACAGGGGTTTACAGAGTCACCAAATCTATTTGGACCAACTTTAGAAAAAGTTTTACAAGATTTTGCATTACCCAGGGAGGTAAAATTATTGCAGTATGTGGATGATCTATTAGTAGCAGGAGAAACTGAAGAGGGAACCCGAGAAGCTCCTATTAAATTGTTCAGTTTCCTGGGAGAAAAGGGATTCAAGGTGTCTCGATCAAAATTACAATTTGTGGAACAGGAAGTAAAATACTTAGGACATTGGTTAAGTAAGGGAAAAAAGAAGTTAGATCCTGACAGGGTATCTGGGATCCTATCCTTAAGACCCCCACAAACTAAAAAGGAAATCCAGCAAATACTGGGATTATTAGGATACTGTAGACCATGGCTTGAAAGCTACAGTGAAAAAGTTAAATTCTTATATGAGAAATTAAGAACCAACTTAAGTGGTCTGCAGAAGATAATCAACAATTTGAAGAAATAAAAGAGGCATTAATACAAGCACCTGTGTTGAGCCTTCTGGATCTGGAAAAACCTTTTTATCCCTTTGTGAACACATCAAACCAGGCGGCATATGGAGTTCGTACTCAAGACTGGGCAGGAATTAAGAAACCCATGGGGTATTGTTCTAAGTTACTTGGTCCAGTAAGTAGAGGGTGGCCTGCTTGTCTCCAAGCTTTGGTCGCTACGGCATTATTAATAGAGGAAGTTAGAAAGATCACTTGTAATGCTCCCTTAAAAGTGTATACTCCACACAACGTCAGAAGTGTCTTACAACAGAAAGCAGAGAAATGGTTAACAGACAGCCAGATCCTAAAGTATGAAGCTATACTAATTGACTCCCCTGACTTAGAACTAAGGGTAAGCTCTGCTCAGAGTCCAGCACAATTTTTGTTCGGAAAACCATCAGAGGAATTACAACATAACTGTTTAGAGGTAATTGAGACCCAGACTAAAGGAAGACCCGATTTAAGAGATACTGAATTAGAGAAGGGAGAAGCACTGTTCATAGATGGCTCCTCCTGAGTAGTGGAGGGAAAAAGAAAATCAGGATATGCAATAATTAATAAGCACCTGGAACCTGTGGAATCAGGACCCTTGAGTCTATCATGGTCAGCTCAGGCTCGTGAGCTGTATGTCCTATATAGGGCCATGGAACTATTAAAGGGGAAAAGTGGAACTATATATACAGATTCTAAATATGCATATGGGGTGGTTCATACCTTCGGAAGAATTTGTGAAGAAAGAGGTTTCGTTAATACTCAAGGGAGGAATCTTATACATCAAGAATTAATAATAAAAAATTTAAGGGCATTAAGAGAACCAAAAGAAATAGCAGTGGTACATGTAAAAGGACACCAAAGAGGATTAGATTACCACACCAGAGGGAACAATCTAGCAGATAAAGAAGCTCAGGAAGCAGCCTTGAGAACTCAGGCTGCTAAAATTAATACAGTACAGGAGGAAGAAAGACGAGAGGGAGAAGAAAAAAAGTTTACTCCTGAAGAACAGACAAAACTGGAAAAAACAGGTGCTAGATTAGAACAAGGAAAATGGACATTGCCAGACGGGCGAGAGATATTACCACAAGCTTATGCAAGGCAAAGATTGGAATGTTTGCATACACAAACACATTGGGGTACAAAAGCATTAAGTAATCACTTACTTCAACAATTTGGTTGCATAGGGGTTTTTGAAATAGCAAAGCAAATCACACAAGGTTGTTTAACTTGTCAGAAGATAAATAAGAAAGTGTTTTGACAAGCAGCCGCGGGAGGAAGAAAAACAGCTTATAGGCCTTTTGAGAAAGTACAAGTTGATTTCACTGAATTGCCCAAGGTAGGGAGGATAACGTATTTATTGGTAACAGTAGATCATTTAATACAATGGGTAGAAGCTTATCCCGTAGCACCAGCTACGGCACAAATGGTGGCAAAAAATTTATTAGAACACCTGATACCTAGATATGGGATAATCCAGTACATTGATTCTGATCAGGGCACACACTTTACTTCTAAAATAATAAGATTATTGTGTCAATCATTAGGTATTCCATGGGAATATCATACTCCATGGCACCCACAAAGCTCAGGAAAAGTAGAGAGAATGAATCAAACAATGAAACAACAATTGGCTAAATTAATGATTGAGACACAAATGCCCTGGACAAAATGCTTACCATTGGCACTTCTAAACATAAGAACTAAACCACACAGTGAGACTGGATTATCACCATATGAAATGTTATATGGTATGCCTTATTCACAGGGAATGCCTCTGGGAAACAATGTAGTTGAGGATTGTAGTATCCAGAAATATGCAATTACTATTGGGAAAAGATTGCAAGAGCTAAGAGAAATTGGAAGAATGGCTCAGACACCACCTTTAGGGTTTGCTATTCATCAAATACAACCAGGGGACAAGGTCTTAATAAAAACTTGGAGGGAAGAATCATTGCACGCCCGGTGGAAGGGACCATACCTTGTTTTACTTACCACTGAAACAGCTGTGAGAACAGCAGAAAGGGGTTGGACCCATGCATCTAGAGTAAAAGGACCAATAAATACCCAAACTTGGAGGGTTGAGTCTGCTCCTGGGGAACTGAAATTAAAGCTAAAAAAGAACTAATGTGCTGGCAATAAGGCTCTGCATAAATTAAGAATGCCAGAAGAAGGGGACAAGCCTGAAGGGAAGAAAGGGAGAAGGCAAGACCGGGGCAGGACCCTCCACTGCGGTGTGTATAGTCTACCAAGGGAGGCAACCCCTACGGGTATTGACTGCCGAGTGGGAGGGCCTCAACCGGACTTCGCCCACACTAAAGCCAGGTTGTCCCAGGAAAAAGAAACAAACAAGCAAACAAAAATATATTTATATAATAAATACGATTATTATTATTATTTTTTAACCTATTGTAATTAGTTTTCCAGGAGCTGGATCACCCTCAAAGGCTGAACAGTAACCCAAGCTCAAATAGATCCTGGAAGTGGGCCCAACCCCTTGATTGGAGGCATTTCTCACACCCCCACGATAACCCCTGGATGACGCAGAAGGATGTTATACTTCCTGGTACTATTTTTACAGGGGCAATTAAGCCATGGGAATAACTTGTTCATTCTGGGGGAAGAAGTGGCCAAGGCTTTTAACCTTAGCAATTGCTGGGTTTGTGGGGGACCACAGGGAACTGAAAGTTGGCCCTGGGTAGCTGGCCCGGTTGAACCTAAGTGGTGGGTTAGTAATTTGAGTGAAGTTCATAATGGTACACAATTCTGGAAAGAGGAAGAAGGCCCATGGCAATTGCACTTGTCAGAGCAGGGTATATACTGTTTAACCAGAACAGGAACAGTAAAGGTGGGAAAAAGCTTTTGTAAATGGACTCTATCTCCCGGATATGATTGTACTGATCCTGAATGTGGACCTATAAACTGTACATCAAGTAAAGGAAAATGGAACGCTACACATGTCCAGCTGAAAAATGGGACTTGGCTGAAATGCTCATATAAGAAATTTTTTGGACCTGGATGCGAAGCCATGGCAAGAGCACAATCAAAGGGACAATTTGACGTTCAAATCCCGAGTTGTCAGCGTGATAACACCACTAGGGAGCAGCATGTGGTAAGAGTCTACTGCTGGAGGTGGCAAGATGAGAATGGGACACAAGTGTTCTTTAAACATTTCTGGTCAGCTCGTGGTATGACAAGTCGTGAAGGAGAACTTAGTTGTAATTGTGAGTGGGAATCTAGTGCGGGAGCTTGGAGGTGTATATATACAAGTACTAATGGGGCAAACATTGTAACAGGACCACTTGGTAACGAAAACCCTTTGTATTTTCACACCCCAAGGAATAAAAGAGAACGGGACCGTCCTTTTCCAAATGGGACGTGGGCTCTAAAGGGACATTATTGGGTGTGTGGCAAACAGGCCTACAAAAGGCTACCAAAGGACTGGTCAGGAATATGCTACGTGGGGTACATAAGACCCTTGTTCTTTTTATTGTCACAAATACAAGGAAATCATTTAGGAATAAAATTATATGATGATCTGAATAGAGAAAAACGATCTATTGATGCTTCCTTAGCCGGAGGTAGTGCTCAACAACGGGGAGAAAATGAATGGCCCCCTGAAAGAATCATACAGTATTATGGACCAGCTACCTGGAACCCAAATGAGATAATATCTGGAGCCCGAGAACCTATTTATAATTTGAATCGAATAATTAGGTTGCAAGCTGTCCTCGAAATAATAACCGATCAAACAGCGACGGCTTTGGATCTTTTAGCTGATCAGTCCACCCAGATGAGGAATGCTATCTTTCCACATAGAATGGTTTTAGACTATTTACTAGCAGAAGAGGGGGGGGGTGTGGGGGAAACTAAATGATTCTAATTGTTGCTTACAAATTGACAATAATGGGAAAGTGGTTAAACAGATAACAAAAGAAATTAGAAATGAGCCCACGTCCCAGCACAAACTTGGAAGGGTATGGATAGGGATTTATTTTCATGGCTGCCTGGTGGACCATGGGTTAAAAGGATGTTATTTTTATTTTTATGTGGTGTAATGATGTTATTATTCATACCTTGTATGATACCTTGCTTTACATTATTGATACACCGGATAATAAATAGTATGTTTGTAATGACTTCATTAAAAAAGGAAGGGGATATGTCAGTTATGATGCTTAGGGCTGTGAATCAGCGAACCATAACCAAATTTCCAGTGGCAGCTAACCCATACACTTTATTAAACCACCTAACACCTCTGCATAAATGGTATAGTGTAATAGATTTGAAGGATGCTTTCTGGGGCTGCCCATTAAGTGAAGGGTCTTGGAATTACTTCGCCTTTGAATGGGAAGACCCCGAAACAGGAAGGCGACAACAGCTTAGATGGACTGTACTTCCTCAGGGATTTACTGAATCCCCACATTTATTTGGCCAAACCTCAGAAAAATTATTACAACTTTTTGAGGTAAAGGGGGAAGTGAAATTGTTGCAATATGTGGATGACCTATTAATAGCTGGGGAGACTGAAAAAGAGACACAGAGAACCACTATCAAATTACTTAATTTCTTAGGGAAAAAGGGTTGAAGGGCTCAAAATCTAAATTACAATTCGTGGAAAAAGAAGTAAGGTACTTAGGACATGGGCTTAGCCAAGGAAAGAAAAAATCGGATGCTGACAGGGTATCTGGGATTTTAGCCCTATCATCACCCAAAACGAAGAAGGAAGTGAGGCAACTGCTCGGGCTCTTGGGATATTGTAGACCCTGGATTGAAGGGTTTAGTGAAAAGGCAAAGTTTTTATATGAAAAATTGACTGGAGAAAAAATCAAGTGGAACGAGGAAGATGAGGAAAAGTTGAGGTTGATCAAGAAAACGTTAATAGAAGCTCCAGTGCTGAGCCTCCCAGATTTACAAATAAATAAAAGGGTCTTTGTAAATGTTTCTAACCAAACTGCATATGTTAGTTGCAATTTACAGCTAAGTCAAGAATGGGCAGGAATCAAGAAACCTGTGGGATATTGTTCCAAACTATTAGACCCTGTGAGGAGGGGGTGGCCAGTGTGCTTCCAGGCTATTGTGGCTACTGCCTTACTGATTGAGGAAGCTAGAAAAGTCACTTGTAGGGCACCTCTGAAGATATATACTCCACATAATGTTAGGGGAGTACTCCAGCAGAAGGCTGAAAAATGGTTAACTGATAGTAGGATGCTGAAGGATGAGGCCATCCTGATCGACTCCCCTGATTTAGAATGAAAAATAACTGCTGCACAGAGCCCTGCACCCCTGACCCCAACCCTAACCCGGATCTAACCCTAACCCCAACCCCTAACCCCAGTTTCCTAGAACTACATTTCCCGATATGCTCTGGGCACCAAACATGGCCTCCCGGATACCCAGTGCCGGAAAACTACGCCTACCAGCATTCCCCAGGCAGCTGGCCTGACCAATCACAGGCCGAGTGTTCGAGAAATACCTTTTACCAGCACTCACTGTAACCCAAGCACTTACCGGCCTTTCAAAAAAGCCACAAGCCCTAACACTAAAAATCCTTGAAACCCCTACAGGCATAACCCAAACTATTTACCACACTAAACCCCTGAAGTCCTATGCCTAAAAGCCCAAACCCAAACACTTAAGACGCTCAAAACCCAAACCCAAAACATTAGGATTCTCAAAGCCCTAAACAACAAAATTAGAACGCTTGAAGCCCTAACCCCAAAATTAAGACGCTCAAAACCCAAAGCCAACCCAAATCAGTAGGATGCTCAAAACCCTAACCCAAAAAATTAGGACACTCAAAACCCTAACCCTGGAGAACCTAACCTGAAAAAAAAAAAAAAAATCTTAAAACCCTGAATAACTGACCAAAAATAAAACCCTAGGACCCTAACACTAAAAAGCCTATCAACACTACAACCCAAAAAACTCTAAAACCCTAACACGATAACCCTGAAACCCTTAAAACGCTAACTGTTAAAACTCCAACCCAGTTATACACCAGTTACCTCCCTTAAGGGATATAGAGGAGCTCTCTCAGATATGGCAGTCCTACTTCTCATGCATGCAGCCGGAGGTCGGTCTCATTCTGGTGCTGATGGTGGTGGAAGCAGGGGCAACGGTGGTACTGCTAGAGATACCACAGCCACCGGAGGTGGATTGTTAGGATATGGAGATGGTAGGTTATCCAACGGCTCCCGTTTATTATCTTTTTCTTTTTCCTGTTCTTCAAATTTCTTATCTGCTTTTAGTGTAAATATTGAGGCTGGAAAAGGACATGAAGTCCTCCTGATCCATAATCCTGCATAATCGCTTTCTTCCTGGCAAAAAGGTTCCTTCGAATTAACATGTGTATTTCAGGCGTGACAAATCCAGTCTTCAAAGGATCGAAAAACAGACCGAAAGACGTGATCTTAAAGGCTCCTTTGGCCGTTCTATCACACAATACTGGACTGTTTTTTATTTACTTTTTCCTTTTCTGGGGCCTCTATCATTCCAATTTCTAACCGTTATTCCTAATGGACTTTCTGGTGGTGTGTCTGGTAATTTGCTCCCTTTCTTCTGGTCCCTGGTCTTCGATTTTGTCTGACCCATCTAGGAATTTTACTGTGGCAATTCCCACAGCCCTTGGTTACATTAGTAAGAGTGTCTTACAGAGGGTTTAAGATCTATCACGCACCCACAAATCCTATAGGAATCGCTTCGGTCCTTCACCGGCCAAGTCCCTCGCGGGAGATTGGAACCGCGGTTAGAAGACCTCCACAATCGCTTTGGAACTAAATTCCATCTCAGTCACACTCTTACACAGGCAACCAAATCCCACCCAACAGAACAGTATATGCTTTAAACGCTTACGACTACGTTGTCTTCATTTGGATCTTCACACGCAGAATTACAGGCAAAATAGAGTACTGCAACCAGCAAGGGAGCTGAAGAAAAATCACAACCTTTGCTTACCTTTATTCAGGTTCAAGATGCCATTAGTCCCGACCCGACTCGAACAGCAGCCACCACATGGTGGGGCGCCTCTCCTAGATCAAGTAAGAATTCAGGAACCAAAGCCCTCCCGGACGATCCCCCAGTTGTCATACACGACTGGGTCCCAAATTCGATTGCAATTACAGTTTACAATTTACTAAACAAAGAGAGGTACGCGGGCAGTTACTCGCAAACAGATATATTGTGCCAGCTGCCCTTCAGTAGCCCAGTGTCAGACCGGATGTCTTTGCCAAAACAGCCCGGACAATGTATTAGTACACCGATGCACTACCACATTAATCACTAACTGCCAGGCAGGACAGCTCCAGACCAAACACATACACACAGGCACACCACAAACACTACAAACAAAACACACAACACAATGCACAAGAAAAAGCGACCCCCAGAGGGAAGCCCTATGGCAACAGCAAGTCAGAACAGGTGCTCTGTAGCAGACCCAAGGAGAGACTCAAATATCATGACAGGAGACTGGAAGCAACTGCCAGAACTGGGATGATGGAGGCCTAAAAAGCCTGCCTTCAAGACAAGAGACCAGAAGGATGGGGAGTGAAAACCCCTGAAGAAGACACTTAGGAAATCAATTCCAAAGCAAGAGCTCCTGATGCGGCCCAGATGACTTCTTCAAGAGTGAGGATGGAAATAGATGTGATCTCAAACTGAATACAATGCACAAGACCTGAAACATATCTGCACTTCAAGCAGCGACTGCAAGACAAGTGCTCGCATCAGCCCTACGATGATGAAACAAGCATTTAGGAACTTCGGTGTGGCTACCAAGTTGCCCGTCTAATCTGTCCAATGGAAGAAGGAAATGCGGATATCAAGACCTGAGGAGCATGTAACATATGTTGATCATATCAAGAAACGTTTGATACAAAAAAGTATTACACACACAGAAGTGATTCCTTTAAACTCCCACTGCAAGATGAGAGGTGCTCAGCTCCCAATTGAACATCAGCATTATTCTGATGATGTCAAGTGTTCAGTACCCTCAGGATGGCTTCCCCAGGGCCTGCCAAACACCAAGAGCAACAGCACAGTACAGCACAGACAACACAGAACACAGATGACAAACTGGGACTGCCCTGCCTGGCATGTGTTCACACTGTACGTGACAGAACTCCCCACACATAATCTCTCTGCCTGACCTGATCGATCCTGAAAGGCCCCATCCAAAGCAATGACTTAGAAGCACAGACCCTCGCCCTATGGGTGCATTCACAACCCCAACTCAAACATAGCACTTGCCCCCCAACTTAGCTTGGGAATGCTGGGAGGCAGGTTCCATCTTCACCAAGGAACACAAACACTAGCCAGGACATTGCCTCAGGCACCAGGCTCTTCTTCACCTGCAGAAATAAAGTGCCATCAGGCACCAGCACACCAGCCAAATTTCTTCCAGTAGAACAACCTCCTCAGAAACAGTCGTAGTCAACTGACCTGCTCCGCTTCTGAAACCAGATAGATACCCTCTAGAAAACTCCCCACCTCCCTCTGCCAACCACTCCCCAACATACAATATTTGCCCCCGGACTTAATTCTCAGGGCTCAGAATCCACCATCAACGTGGACCACAAAGGCCAGCTAGGATGTTCCCAGTACCTTCTTCGTCCCTGCAAAAGAGGAGTCACCCAGAGGCGCACCAATAGACTACAACACCAAAAACAATACCTGTTTTCCACCTTTTCTCCACTCACCTTCCCGATCCAGGCTTAGCACTTCCATTCAGTGTGCCGAGCCAAAGTCATAGGGCTTAGACCAAGGAGAAAGAACAGACAAACGTGACGATCCACAAAACAGTCTTTCCCCACTCCTCTTCCTTCCTCCCCTACTGCAACAGCCAAGAAGCCCCAAAGCCACGTACCCCAACCCAGTACGACCGCTTCGCTCACCTAACATCTCAAGGAGATGCATCATGCTCCCTGCTCCTCTTGCGCCCTGAGCAGCTCCAGCATTTCAGGAACTGGAACTGCTGATGTCTGGCAGGTCTCAGAAATGTGGCAGGAGACGTACTCTGCTGTCGCAAGGCGCTTGCAAAGCCGGCCCGACAGGTGAAGCAGACTAACACAGTCCACCGAACAACTCGGGGACCCCACTGCTGTCCACTCACTCTCATGCTTCGTTCAAGTTTCCGTGCCTATGCCCTGGGCTACAAAAAATAGAGAGAGAAGGTCACATCCACGATGGACACACAAACAGTACAGCTCCTTGATAAGAACTCAAACACAGAGACCAGAGCTAGACAAATAAAAAAACCACCCTGAAGTCCACAAATGCCAGATGGCCATGAATGCATAGCAGCTCCAACAGGGCTAATCACAAACTTACACTTTGCAGATGAAGAAGGTGACCCTGCTCAGTCTCTTGGTAATACTGTACCAATGTGGTCAAGCCCCTTGTAGCATGTAATCAAGCTGGTTTTAGTCCTTTGTAGAGTTACACAAGTGGGTTGGTTCATCTAGAGATTCAAAAATAGCTCAAACACAGGAGCGTATGCCACCATCCCAAAAAACAGTGAGCCAGCAGCCTCTACTAAATATCCCTCTATTAAGTGAATTCCAAGCACTTAGAAATCCAGAAATCCATAGACTCCAGCCTGCCTAAAGAACCCTGCAACTGACTGAAGGAATCACCTGGGAAAGGGGAGGGGCAAAGCACAAGAAAGTAGAAAGAGGAGGAGCAGCAGCTGTGGTTTATTTACTTATTTATAAGGCTTAGCTCAACAGCATGCAGACTGCAGACAAGACAACTGGGGTGTTTCTAGAAGCAACAATCCCCATGCTTTTGCTACGGCTTTTAATATTAAAAGGACAATACCACCAAGCAAGTAACTGAAGCTTTTCCAGCTGGAATTAGCTCAAACTTTTATTTACATTTAAAGAAAACTCTAGGAGCAGAACAGATTATACACCAACAAAATCAATTCCATTCCATTCACAGGAAAAATCACTTACTTCAGTAGGCTATCTGAAAACCAAAGGCTATGCTGATGGGTCAAAACACGCTACAGGACACTGGGGCCAGGCCCTCCGCTGCATCAGCTTAAAACCCATCCCTACACTCACCAAGGTGCAACCCCAACCCAAACACAGATGCAGCATTTCAGCCTCAACAGTTTTGCAAACTGCTGGAAAGCAGGCTTCATCCTCAGCGAGGCGTGCTCAGGCTACACAGGACAGGGCTTCGGGCACCTCTTTGCCTACCAAAGACGACCGACATCAGGAACTGCCACACCAGACAACCTTTTTCCTACACAACACCTTTCTCAGGAACCACGCAGCATTCCAGTGACCTGCTTTCCTCCTACTCTAAAGGCTATCTCAGCCCACCTTGTCTGTGGCACCTCATAAACAGGAGAGAAAGCAATCGCAGGAGCAAAAGCCACAGCGCCCTCGGGACAGTTACTCTCATCCCCTCCTGTACCTCTGCCGCTTGCCTGCCCCACATGGCACATGCTTCCATCTGTTCTCTTTACCCACTTATAGCACCTCTAAAAGAGAAAGTGGAATTTTACTCGATTGGATGTAAGAAAATAACTGCAGTGACAACCGCACCCCAAAAATAACAGCTACCTCTGCTCATCACACCACTCACTCCAGAGGCACCTCGGGTCATGACGTCCTGGACTACATACTGAGTTTCAGCCTGAACAAAGGAAAACACAGTCACAAGATAATCATTCAGCTGCCAGCATTAGCACCCATCCCTCAACAACACAAAGGAACCCCATTTACAATATTATCATTTCAAAACAGCAGCCCCCTTGCCTCAGCACCTGGAAAGGGGATCAAGCCAGTCACTGAGTTGCCTACCAAGTGCTGGACAGTTCCAGAAGGAGCTCTTTCCTGTGACAGGTTCCTCCAAAGCTTTACACTCTACTGGGGACAGGAAAGAAATAAAAATAAGAATTTCAAAACCCCGTATCTGTAAGCTTTCAAGATTCGACAGACCTCCTCAAGCACACCGTTCAAGCGCTATGCGAGCAGCTGCTCGCAAGCAGCTCTACTCTCCTCCCCCCCAAATCTGCCAAACACCACAGAGATGACTGTGCCAGCTGCCCTTCAGTACATGCCCAGAGGCAGACCGGATGTCTTTGCCAAAACAGCCCGGACAATGTATTAGTACACCCATGGACATTAGCTACCATCACTAACTGCCAGGCAGGACAGCTCCAGACCAAACACATACACACAGGCACACCACAAACACTACAAACAAAACACACAACACAATGCACAAGAAAAAGCGACCCCCAGAGGGAAGCCCTATGGCAACAGCAAGTCAGAACAGGTGCTCTGTAGCAGACCCAAGGAGAGACTCAAATATCATGACAGGAGACTGGAAGCAACTGCCAGAACTGGGATGATGGAGGCCTAAAAAGCCTGCCTTCAAGACAAGAGACCAGAAGGATGGGGAGTGAAAACCCCTGAAGAAGACACTTAGGAAATCAATTCCAAAGCAAGAGCTCCTGATGCAGCCCAGATGACTTCTTCAAGAGTGAGGATGGAAATAGATGTGATCTCAAACAGAATACAATGCACAAGACCTGAAACATATCTGCACTTCAAGCAGCAACTGCAAGACAAGAAGTGCTTGGATCAGAGTCATGATGACAAAACAAGCATCGAGGCCCTTCAGCACCGCTATCAAGTTGCATGTCTAGTCAGTCCAGTGTAAAAAGCTAGGAGGATATCAAGACCCAAGAAGCACAGAACAGACATTGCAGAAGCAACACTACAGGACAGATGAACAGAAGGAAACTGTCATGCCTGGCACACGCACTCAAGCTACAAAATAATCCCGCTGCTTCTATTAGCCTGGTGACCCAGCCACAAGCAGCCTGAACGTGACCCAGCCTGAACTACCCTCACAGTGGCACCAAGTCTATTCAGCCAGCTGGCTCCACGCTGCTCTGACTCCCAGCTCCCATTAGCCACCCCAGATATGCAAATACCAGGTGCCCCCCAACTTAGCTCTCAGGTTGCTGGATGGTAAAGTTCCTCCACCTCAAGAAATGCACAAGCACCGATTGTCATCTTAGTCAAGTGCCAGGCTCATCATCAGCTGCAAAAACAGACTACCAGCATTCACTAGCACTCCAGCCATGATGCCCACCTTCTCCACAATGCTGACTACTTCTGATGTTACATATGATTGTGCTCATGTGTTCCTCTCCAAATCCAAACTCCAACAGTGCAGCCAGTATCATCCACACCACCTGGGAAAACAAAGGGATTAAATGATCGCTGCGTTCACAAGAAGTCACCCAATGGTGTTTTTTTGTTGTTGTTTGTGTGTGTTTTTCTTTTTTTTTTTTTTCTTGAAATCTGCTTTAGCTCAACAGCATGCAGACTGCAGACAAGAGAACTGGGGTGTTTCTAGAAGGAACAATCCCCATGCTTTTGGTGCAGCTTTGAATATTAAAAGGACAATACCGCCCCCAGCAAGTAAATGGAACTTGCTTAACTGGAAATAGCTCAAACATTTTTTTACGTAGAAAGAAACATCTAGGTGCAGAACAGATTATACGCCAAAGCAATCAAACACCAAACAATCTTTCCTTCACTTCGGATAAGGGATGACCAGGCCGACAACACTCACCTTCCCTCAGAGCTTCGTAACATGAAGATTTCCCTTCCCTGTCCACGACTGCACAAAGCACCTGCAAAGACAAGAGAAAAGCACACTCTGAGGCACCTCATAGCCACAGTGTACCTGCTGCAATACCTCTCTCTTCCCAGCTCTGTTACTTCAGCTGCTCACCAGCTCTAACTGAGATTCTTCGCTCACAGCGCCACTGCAAACTCTGCCCAGGCCACACAACACACCAAAAAGACATGCACACACACATGCCAAAAAGACATGCACACACAGCAGCCCTGGCAGGGGTAATCACAGACTTACCCTTTACGGATGAAAAAGGTGACTCTGATACAACTGTGCTCAGTCTCTTGGTAATGCTGCATCTACACTGTCAAGCCATATGTAGCATGTAATCAAGCGGGGGTAACTCTCCAGAGGACTAAAACAAGTGGTTTTATACCTCTAGAGATTAAAATATAGCTCAAAAACAGGAGCATATGCCACCATCCCAAAAAAAAAGTGAGCCAGCAGCCTCTACTAAATATCCCTCTATTTCAAGCACTTAGAAATCTAGAATTCCAAGCACTTAGAAATCCAGAAATCCATAGACTCCAGCCTGCCTAAAGAACCCTGCAACTGACTGAAGGAAAAACAAAGCACTGACCCCAAAGAGCAGCCCAGGCAGAGGGAGCTCTCTGATGCCATGCCTGGGGCTCATATACCTTCTGGCCCCGCCCAGCACCCAAACCAAACCAGCTGGGAAAGGGGAGGGGCAAAGCACAACAAAGTAGGAAGAGAGCAAGAAAAGCAGCTGTTGTTTTTTATTTCTTTTTTAAAATCAACTTTATCTCAAAAGCATGCAGAGAGCAGACAAGATATCTCTGGTGATTCTAGAAGCACGAATCCCCTTTTGCTTTTTCTGCAGGTTTTAATAAGGGATTTACAATATCACCAAGCTAGTAACTGAAACTTTCTCAACTAGAATTAGTTTAAACAGGCTCATCCCCATCAGTAAACGCAGAGAACCAGCATTCACTAGCATGCCAGCCCTAATACGCACCTACTCCACAACGCTGACTACTACTGATGGAACAAACAGTTGTGCAATACCTCTCTGTTCCCAGCTCCTTTACCTCACCTGCTCAACAGCTCCACCTGAGAAACGTGCCCGGGCGGCGCCGCGCCGCAACGTGCCCGGGCGGCGCCGCGCCGCAACGTGCCCGGGCGGCGCCGCGCCGCAACGTGCCCGGGCGGCGCCGCGCCGCAACGTGCCCGGGCGGCGCCGCGCCGCAACGTGCCCGGGCGGCGCCGCGCCGCAACGTGCCCGGGCGGCGCCGCGCCGCAACGTGCCCGGGCGGCGCCGCGCCGCAACGTGCCCGGGCGGCGCCGCGCCGCAACGTGCCCGGGCGGCGCCGCGCCAGCCCTATACGCACACTCCACAACGCTGACTACTACTGAAACAGTTGTGCACCTCCCTAGTGCCGGGCGGCGCCGCGCCGCAACGTGCCCGGGCGGCGCCGCGCCGCAACGTGCCCGGGCGGCGCCGCGCCGCAACGTGCCCGGGCGGCGCCGCGCCGCAACGTGCCCGGGCGGCGCCGCGCCGCAACGTGCCCGGCGGCGCCGCGCCGCAACGTGCCCGGGCGGCGCCGCGCCGCAACGTGCCCGGGCGGCGCCGCGCCGCAACGTGCCCGGGCGGCGCCGCGCCGCAACGTGCCCGGGCGGCGCCGCGCCGCAACGTGCCCGGGCGGCGCCGCGCCGCAACGTGCCCGGGCGGCGCCGCGCCGCAACGTGCCCGGGCGGCGCCGCGCCGCAACGTGCCCGGGCGGCGCCGCGCCGCAACGTGCCCGGGCGGCGCCGCGCCGCAACGTGCCCGGGCGGCGCCGCGCCGCAACGTGCCCGGGCGGCGCCGCGCCGCAACGTGCCCGGGCGGCGCCGCGCCGCAACGTGCCCGGGCGGCGCCGCGCCGCAACGTGCCCGGGCGGCGCCGCGCCGCAACGTGCCCGGGCGGCGCCGCGCCGCAACGTGCCCGGGCGGCGCCGCGCCGCAACGTGCCCGGGCGGCGCCGCGCCGCAACGTGCCCGGGCGGCGCCGCGCCGCAACGTGCCCGGGCGGCGCCGCGCCGCAACGTGCCCGGGCGGCGCCGCGCCGCAACGTGCCCGGGCGGCGCCGCGCCGCAACGTGCCCGGGCGGCGCCGCGCCGCAACGTGCCCGGGCGGCGCCGCGCCGCAACGTGCCCGGGCGGCGCCGCGCCGCAACGTGCCCGGGCGGCGCCGCGCCGCAACGTGCCCGGGCGGCGCCGCGCCGCAACGTGCCCGGGCGGCGCCGCGCCGCAACGTGCCCGGGCGGCGCCGCGCCGCAACGTGCCCGGGCGGCGCCGCGCCGCAACGTGCCCGGGCGGCGCCGCGCCGCAACGTGCCCGGGCGGCGCCGCGCCGCAACGTGCCCGGGCGGCGCCGCGCCGCAACGTGCCCGGGCGGCGCCGCGCCGCAACGTGCCCGGGCGGCGCCGCGCCGCAACGTGCCCGGGCGGCGCCGCGCCGCAACGTGCCCGGGCGGCGCCGCGCCGCAACGTGCCCGGGCGGCGCCGCGCCGCAACGTGCCCGGGCGGCGCCGCGCCGCAACGTGCCCGGGCGGCGCCGCGCCGCAACGTGCCCGGGCGGCGCCGCGCCGCAACGTGCCCGGGCGGCGCCGCGCCGCAACGTGCCCGGGCGGCGCCGCGCCGCAACGTGCCCGGGCGGCGCCGCGCCGCAACGTGCCCGGGCGGCGCCGCGCCGCAACGTGCCCGGGCGGCGCCGCGCCGCAACGTGCCCGGGCGGCGCCGCGCCGCAACGTGCCCGGGCGGCGCCGCGCCGCAACGTGCCCGGGCGGCGCCGCGCCGCAACGTGCCCGGGCGGCGCCGCGCCGCAACGTGCCCGGGCGGCGCCGCGCCGCAACGTGCCCGGGCGGCGCCGCGCCGCAACGTGCCCGGGCGGCGCCGCGCCGCAACGTGCCCGGGCGGCGCCGCGCCGCAACGTGCCCGGGCGGCGCCGCGCCGCAACGTGCCCGGGCGGCGCCGCGCCGCAACGTGCCCTGCTCACTCTCTAGGCACTACTGCACTTATGCGGTCAAGAAACTGTACCCCACGGTTTCCCAAAACCAACGTACCTGACAACCCCTCATAAAAGAACATCGAATATGTGAATTCCCAGCACTTAAAGCCTAGAAGGCTGCAAGATCTAAAGACTCAACCCACAAGCAAACCCACAAGCAAAAGATCCAAAAATATAACAAACTGTCCCTAGACCTGAAACAGACTACCCCTTACATGCCCACTGCTGCCTTTTTCATATACATGCTCACATAGGGAGCCTCCATGATACATTTCTCCTAAACCATGCTCCATCACTTTTCCACCAACGTTGTGGCTTTGGTAAGATTTGACATATAGGCAAAGACTCACAGAAAGCCCCGTAATTCTGCAAAAATCATAAGGGACCCAGAACCACAAAGCAAACACACAAAGTAACATCACCATACTATCTGTAACACTGCTATAACAATTACTCACCTGAGGAAGAGCTGCATGCAATAGAAGCACCTACTACTAGATTGCTTTACTGTGACAGATCCTGCCAGTTGCCACCTAGAAAAGACATGCGTACCCTTTTCTACTTGAAAATGCATCAGTCCATAGACTGACCCACCTAAAGAACCCTGCAACTGACTGAAGGAAAAACAAAGCACTTACCCCAAAGAGCAGCCCAGGCAGAAGGAGCTCTCTGATGGCATACCTGCAACTCAGTTACCATTAGGTCCCACCTGGAACCTGAAGCCAATCACCTGGGAAAATACAAAAAAAAAAAAAAAAACAGAAAGAGGGGGAGTAGTAGCTGTGGTTTCTTTACTTATTTATATGACTTAGCGCAACAGAATGCAGAGTGCAGACAAGAGAACTGGGGTGTTTCTAGAAGCAGACTAACACAGTCCAACAAAAAACTCAGAGCCCCCACTGACATCCACTCACCATCATGCCTCATTCACGTTTCCGTGCCTATGCCCTGAGCTACAAAAAACAAAGAGAGAAGGTCATATCCACGATGTACATGCAAGCAGTATAGCTCCTTACAGAAAACTCAAACACAGAGACCAGAGCTAGAAGAAAAAATAAATAAATAAACACCCTAAAGTCAACAAATGCCAAAAGGCCATGAATGCACAGCAGCTCCAACAGAGGTAGCCACAGAATTACCCTTTGCAGATGAAAAAGGTGATCCTGCTCAGTCTCTTGGTAATACTGCACCTACGTGGTTGAGCCTCTTGTACCATGCAATCAAGCTGGTTTTAGTCCTCTGGAGAGTTACACATGTGGGTGTATACATCTAGAGATTAACATTTAGATCAAAAACAGAAGAGTATCCCCCCACCCCAAAAAACAGTGAGCCAGCAGCCTCTACTTAATATTCCTCTATTAAGTGAATTCCAAGCACTTAAAATCCAGAAATCCATAGACTCCAGCCTGCCTAAACAACCCTGCAACTGACTGAAGGAAAAACAAAGCACTTACTCCAAGGAGCAGCCCAGGCAGAATGAGCTCTCTAATGCCATGCCTGGGGCTCATATACCTTTTGGCCCCGCCCAGCACCCAAACCCAATCAAGTGGTAAAGGGGAGGGGCAAAGCACAAGAAAGTAGGAAGAGAGCAGGCACAGCAGCAGCTGTGATGTTTTTTTGTTTGTTTGTTTTTTGTTTCTTTTTTTAAATCTGCCATCAGGGAGTGTGAGCGAGAGATAGACTTCTGGAGTAACTCCCTGCAGGGCCTCAAGGGGAGGTACCGAGGTGAGACTCCTCAAATGGGGGTGGACCCCCTGCCCTGTAGCCGTCGGGCAGAGGGAGGGGATCTGGGAGCTGAGGAGGAATGGAAACAGGTCCCTGCTCGACATCGCCGGTGACGCCCTCTCCTTCCAGCCCCGCATTCCCAGGTGCCCTTATACAATAGGTTTGAGGCCCTGGAGCTCGACAGACCAGTAGCTGAGGAAGAGGTAGCAAGTGCTCCCAGGAGGATGCCTAGGGCGAGGAGGTCGACTCCACGCCTCAGGACTGCCTCCACCAAGAAAGACAGGAGGGTTATAGTTGTTGGAGACTCGATTCTTAGGGGAACAGAGGGCCCTATTTGTCGGCCTGACCCTACTCGTAGGGAAGTCTGCTGCCTCCCTGGGGTCAGGGTCAGGGACGTTGCCAGGAAGCTTCCCAACCTGGTACGCCCCTCTGACTATTACCCTCTTTTGATAGTCCAGGCGGGCAGTGACAACATCGAAGAGAGAAGCCTCAAGGCTATCAAAAGAGACTTTAGGGGACTGGGTCGGTTAGTGGATGGAGCGGAAGTGCAGGTGGTGTTTTCGTCCATCCCTATGGTGGCAGGGAGGGGTTCAGAGAGGACACGGAAAGCCCACCTGTTAAACACGTGGCTCCGGGGCTGGTGCCAACGCAGAAATCTTGTTTTTTTTGATCATGGGGCACTTTACTCAGCACCTGGCCTGATGGCCGCAGACGGGTCCCTATCTTTTAGGGGAAAAAGGATCCTGGGCCAGGAGCTGGCAGGGCTCATTGAGAGGGCTTTAAACTAGGTAGGAAGGGGAATGGGCTGAAGCTAAGATTGTTGGGGCTGTGCCAGGGGGAACAATGGCAAGGCCGGAGGATAAGGCAATGGCCCAGCTGAAGTGCATCTACACCAATGCACGTAGCATGGGTAACAAACAGGAGGAGCTGGAAGCCATCGTGTAGCAGGCAGGCTATGACTTGGTTGCCATCACGGAGACGTGGTGGGACCAGTCTCATGACTGGAGTACTGCAATGCCTGGCTATAAGCTCTTTAGAAGGGACAGGCAGCACAGAAGGGGTGGTGGTGTGGCTCTCTATATTAGAGAGTCTTTCGAGGTTGTAGAACTCGAGGCTGGGAATGACAAGGTCGAGTCCCTTTGGGTTAGGATCGGCAGGGACAACAAGGCTAGTGTCCTGGTCGGGGTCTGCTATAGACCGCCAAACCAGGATGAGGAGACGGATGAGGAATTCTACAGGCAGCTGACAGAAGTTGCAAAATTGTCAGCTCTTGTACTCATGGGGGACTTCAACTTCCCTGACGTGTCCTGGAAGCACAACACAGCCCTGAGAAAGCAGTCTAGGAGGTTTCTGGAGAGCGTGGAAGATAGCTTCCTGACGCAGCTGGTTAGTGAACCTACTAGGGGTGGTGCCCCGCTAGACCTTCTCTTCACAAACAGAGAAGGACTGGTGGAGGATGTGATTGTCGGGAGCTGTCTTGGGCAGAGTGACCACGAAATGGTGCAGTTCACTATTCTAGGCGAGGCCAGGAAGGGGACCAGTAAAACCGCTGTATTGGACTTTCGGAGGGCTGACTTTGAGCTGCTCAGGACACTAGTTGGTGGAGTCCCTTGGGAGGCGGTTCTGAAGGGCAGAGGGGTCCAGGAAGGCTGGGCGCTCTTCAAGATGGAAATCTTAATGGCGCAAAACGGTCTGTCCCCACGTGCCCAAAGACGAGCTGGCGGGGAAGAAGACCAGCCTGGCTCAACAGAGAATTGTGGCTTGAGCTTAGGAGAAAAAAGAGGGTTTATAATCTTTGGAAAAGTGGGCAGGCCACTAGGGACGACTTTAAGGATGTAGCGAGGCTGTGCAGGGACAAAATTAGGAAGGCCAAAGCTCATCTGGAGCTCAATCTGGCTACTGCCGTTAAAGATAACAAAAAACGTTTCTATAAATACATCAACACAAAAAGGAGGACTAAGGAGAATCTCCATCCTTTACTGGATGCGGGGGGAAACTTAGTTACAAGAGATGAGGAAAAGGCGGAGGTGCTCAATGCCTTCTTTGCCTCAGTCTTTAGCGGCAATACCGGTTGTTCTCTGGATACTCAGTACCCTGAGCTGGTGGAAGGGGATGGGGAGCAGGATGTGGCCCTCACTATCCATGAAGAACTGGTTGGTGACCTGCTACGGCACTTGGATGTGCACAAGTCGATGGGGCCGGATGGGATCCAGCCAAGGGTACTGAGAGAACTGGCAGAGGAGCTGGCCAAGCCACTATCCATCATTTATCAGCAGTCCTGGCGATCGGGGGAGGTCCCAGTTGACTGGCAGCTAGCAAATGTGACACCCATCTACAAGAAGGGCCGGAGGACAGACCCGGGAAACTACAGGCCTGTCAGTTTGACCTCAGTGCCAGGGAAGCTCATGGAGCAGATCCTCCTGAGATTCATCATGCAGCACTTGCAGGGCAAGCAGGCGATCAGGCCCAGTCAGCATGGGTTTATGAAAGGCAGATCCTGCTTGATGAACCTGATCTCCTTCTATGACAAAGTGACGCGCTGGGTGGATGAGGGAAAGGCTGTGGATGTGGTCTACCTTGACTTCAGCAAGGCTTTTGACACCGTCTCCCACAGCATTCTCCTCAAGAAACTGACTGCTCTTGGCTTGGACTGGCGCACGCTTCGTTGGGTTAGAAACTGGCTGGATAGCCGGGCCCAAAGAGTCGTGGTGAATGGAGTCAAGTCCAGTTGGAGGCCAGTCACTAGTGGCGTTCCCCAGGGCTCGGTGCTGGGGCCGGTCCTCTTTAATATCCTCATCGATGATCTGGACGAGGGCATCGAGTGCACCCTCAGTAAGTTTGCAGATGACACCAAGTTAGGTGCGTGTGTCGATCTGCTTGAGGGTAGGAAAGCTCTGCAGGAGGATCTGGATAGGCTGCACCGATGGGCTGAGGTCAACTGCATGAAGTTCAACAAGGCCAAGTGCCGGGTCCTGCACCTGGGGCACAATAACCCCAAGCAGAGCTACAGGCTGGGAGAGGAATGGTTGGAGAGCTGCCAGGCAGAGAAGGACCTGGGAGTGATGGTGGATAGTCAGCTGAATATGAGCCAGCAGTGTGCTCAGGTGGCCAAGAAGGCCAACGGCATCCTGGCTTGTATCAGGAACAGTGTGACCAGCAGGGCTAGGGTGGTGATTGTCCCCCTGTACTCAGCTCTGGTGAGGCCGCACCTTGAGTACTGTGTTCAGTTTTGGGCCCCTCGCTACAAGAAGGACATCGAGGTGCTTGAGCGGGTGCAGAGAAGGGCGACGAAGCTGGTGAGGGGCCTGGAGAACAAGTCCTACGAGGAGCGGCTGAGGGAGCTGGGCTTGTTCAGCCTGGAGAAGAGGAGGCTCAGGGGCGACCTTATCGCTCTCTATAGGTACCTCAAGGGAGGCTGTAGCGAGGTGGGGGTTGGTCTGTTCTCCCACGTGCCTGGTGACAGGATGAGGGGGAATGGGCTTAAGTTGAGCCAGGGGAGTTTTAGGTTAGATGTTAGAAAGAACTTCTTTACCGAAAGGGTTGTGAGGCATTGGAACAGGCTGCCCAGGGAAGTGGTGGAGTCACCATCCCTGGAAGTCTTCAAAAGACGTTTAGATGTAGAGCTTAGGGATATGGTTTAGTGGGGACTGCTAGGGTTAGATCAGAGGTTGGACTCGATGATCTTGAGGTCTCTTCCAACCTAGAAATTCTGTGATTCTGTGATTCTGTGATATCCTGGTTTGGAGAGAAGCAAGGGCTATGGAAGGCTGAAAGTCTGAACAGAACCAAAGTCTTTGTGTACACGGCTATGGCTGTTGCCTCTGTCACTGAGGCCTATGAGGAGACGGCTTATTGCTAAAGCACCAGGGCCTCATTGTCTCCTTGTCCCCACCCATGAACCTGGAAGGGGTCGTATCATTCTCCTGCACTTGACAATGCACATCCCCATCTCCTAGTGCCCCAGGAAGAGCCCTGAGCAGTGTGTGAAGGGAAGAGATCTCCCTTCACAGAGGCTGGAGGTCAAGGCCTGGCCCTGGTGCTTGGTGAAACACATCCACTTTGTCTACACCTCAGTGTCACCTTCACATTGCCTTTGTCTCCTTGTCCTCACTGCCTCCAGTGTTCTGCTCTAACAAGCTCCAAGAGAGGCTGTGTCAGTGCTGGCCCTCAGGGGGACACTGCAGGAAACTTGCCTCTGACTTGGACTTCTGGAGAGATGTCTTCAATTGTCTCTGAGTGCCTGAGGTTTGTGGGCTCATCACCAAAGCTACCAGAGGGGTGATTCCAATGCCTTGGGCTGGGCCTGTGCTGCTGAGCTGGGCCGGGCTCCTGGGACAGAGAGAGCTCGTGGCAAGAGGACCCTGGTGCAGAGAGAGAGATCTGCCCAGGAGCAGCTCCTCTGCACAGCGCAGCAGGGCTGGGGGCTCTGACCACAGGCACCCAGGCAGAAAGGGATTCCAGGCAGCCTGGAGGGAGAGCTCAGTGCAGGAGAAACCTTCACAGCTCTGCCCACAGTAAGTATCTGGCTGCAGGACAGTGCAGGGGAGGTTCCTGGAAAAGGCTTCTGGATGCAGGATGTCTATGCCTGGCCAGGAGCTGCCAGGATGTCTCATGTGGCTTGTGCGGTGTGGAGGAGAAGGTGCTTCAGGGCAGCTGCAGGGGTGCCCAGGGCTGTGGTGCAGAGCAGGGTCCCTGCTGTGCCCCAAGGGCTGTGTGCCAGGGCATGGCCTCTGCTGCCTGCCAGACACAGCATTCAGCCTGCCTGACGAGCTGCCCAGGGGCTTGAGCAGAGGAAGGGCAGGGCAGGTGCTGCCCGCAAAGAGAAGGCTCTTTCTGCACTCTCTGCCTGCGCTTTCATAGTCTGATTGTGGGGTAGGCTGTGTTAAGAGAATGGTTGGGTTTGCACAGGTAACAGAGCTTCCTATTGCATTGGAATGAGACATAAACAGGTTAGTGACAAACCTGAGAGTGTCCCTTCCCTTCTCTCTCCTTACAGACTGCTCCAGGGCGTTTTTAGAACCGTTCTTTAGGACCTACTGAGAGGGGGATGTCCCCAGAGCTGTCCCCATCCCCGGGAGGTGTCTGCAGGACAGAGCTGGGCACGCAGAGGATGGGATGGGGTCTGTGAGCATGGACAGGAGGAGACATGGGGACAGACAAAGAGATGTTGACAGGACAGCTCAGGCAGCAGGGACATTGGCAGGCAGTGAGAGGGAGCTGCTCCCTCCCTGCCATTCCTTGCAGTGCAGGCACCTTCCTTGCAGCAGCCCCTGGTCTCATCTCTTCCCCAGAAACTCCTTCACAGTTTCTGTCATGGCATATATAACCTATGGGCTGAAAATATGGGGTGTCTGAACCCTAAATCTCTGTGTAAGTAGACACATTTGCTGCAGGCCCCTTCCACCTTCCTCCATGGAAGAAGGCACAGAATCACAGAATCATAGAATATCCCGAGTTGGAAGGGACCCACAAGGATCATCGAGTCTAGCTCCTGGCTCCCCAGAGGTCCTACCCCCAAATTCCTACCATATGACAAGGAGCATATTCCAAATGCTTCTTCCACGCCAGAGCTCTTGTCCCTCTCCTGGCTGTGCCAGCCAGATGGCACAAGTCTGTGAGGACAGCCTCTACCTTACCAACACCGCAGCTTCTGCACTGGGTTGGGTCTGCCCTGCCTGCCCATGCCTGCTGCTCCCCCTTCCCCAGCATGGCAGCTGGTGGTGTCTGATTCTGACAAGGAGTGCTGTGAACGGCGGGTGAAGCAGGAGGAGATGCTCCCTGCCAGACATGCACGATCCACCTGCTGATTTTGTCTCCTGAGTATTGAACAGGGAAGACGCACACAGAGTCACACAGCCAAACGCCCCTCACTCAACAGAGGGAGCCACTTCCCAGGAACCTTCCTTCTTGGAACCTCGAATGCAGCAGAGCAGGCTCACTGGGAGCTGATGGGGAGAGGAGGCTGCAGTGTACAGGACACTCAGGAAGCACACAGCAGGGCTCCAGATAGGGAGAGACACAAAGGTCCTCTTGGAAACAGGAAATGTAAGGTTTTAACTGGGAATTAACTGAATTTTTCTCACAGACTTTACTCTTAACACTCCTTATTTATTTATTTATTTATTTATTTATTTATTTATTTATTTATTTATTTATTTTTCTCATTTGGCAGTGTCCATGTCCAGAACCAGCAAATGCCCAACATCAGCTCTGTGAGTGAGTTCCTCCTGCTGGCATTTGCAGACACATGGGAGCTGCAGCTCCTGCACTTTGCGCTCTTCCTGGGCATCTACCAGGCTGCCCTCCTGGGCAACGGCCTCATCCTCACCACCGTAGCCTGCGACCACCGCCTGCACACCCCCATGTACTTCTTCCTCCTCAACCTCGCCCTCCTCGACCTGGGCTGCATCTCCACCACTCTGCCCAAAGCCATGGCCAATTCTCTCTGGGACACCAGGGCCATCTCCTATCAAGGCTGTGCTGCCCAGGTCTTTCTATTAGTCTTCCTGATTACAGCAGAATTTTATGTTCTCACCACCATGGCCTATGACCACTATGTTGCCATCAGCAAGCCCCTGCACTATGGGAGCCTCTTGGGCAGCAGAGCTTGTGCCCAGATGGCAGCAGCTGTCTGGGGCAGTGGCTTTCTCCATGGTGTCCTGCACACAGCCAGTACATTTTCCCTGCCCCTTTGCCAAGGCAATGCTTTGGACCAGTTCTTCTGTGAAGTCCCCCAGATCCTCAAGCTCTCCTGCTCAGATGCCTACCTCAGGGAAGTTGGGTTTATTGCATTTAGCTTTTGTTTAGGTGCTGGCTGTTTTGTTTTCATTGTGTTGTCCTATGCGCAGATCTTCAGGGCTGTGCTTAGGATCCCTGCTGAGCAGAGCCTGCACAAAGCCTTTTCCACATGCCTCCCTCACCTTGTGGTAGTCTCCCTGTTTGTCAGCACTATTGTGTTTGCCGGTGTGAAGCCCCCCGCCACCTCCTCCCTATACCTGGACTTTTTGGTGGCAGTTCTGTACTCAGTGGTACCTCCAGCAGTGAACCCCCTCATCTACAGCATGAGGAACCAGGAGCTCAAACATGCACTGAAGAAGCTGTTTCAATTTTCTTCCAGGAGCAATTAGCTGCTGCTCTGCTGCTGCAATGGGAAAAACTCACCAAAAAAAACATGGTGGGAGACACAGCCTTTCAGTGCCATGTTCCAGGTCCACCAATGCAGCCCCCAAACTGTGAGAAACAAAGTAAAAATGTTATGTACAGAAGGACAGCAGATGGATCTCAGGATACAGGACTGCAGGCACCTGTGGGCAGTATGGACACTGACCTGCGGTCTCAAGCCTCCCTGAGTGGCAATAGAAGAAAGAGACCAGTGCCCGTCCTGTGCCACCTCCCTGCCAGCCCTGCCCTTCCACAGGTGGAGTATTTTTCTCTTACTTGGGCACCAGCAGAGCTTTGCCTCCTTGTCCTCCACAGGGAGATGAGCCACAGGCCTGGCTGTGTGCGAGGAGGCAGCAGACCTGAGCAGAAAAAAAGACAGTTTCTTGTCACTCCAGCATCTGAAGCGTCCAGCCCCTGTGGTTGATTCTGTTCTCTGCAGCAAAGGGATGTCACCAAGCCCCAGGTCCGTGGTTGCTCCTGCAGCTCTGAGGACCTCTCCAAGGGCATCACAGTATCAACGGTCAGGACCTAGGAGGGTCAGCTCGCCCATGGATCACAGCAGTAGGTTGGTAGGATTCCATAGTACACAAGGACACGGACACCTCGTTGCTCTGTTTTCATGAATGTCTGTATTACAAATTGCTACAAACTCTTGTGGTGGTTTTACCGTGCTGGGCTGCTAAACACCACAACCGCTCTCTCACTCTCCCTCTTTAGATGAGGAGGGGGAGAAGTAAAGCAAAGAACAACTCACGGGTTGAGATAAGGATAATTTAATTAAAGGGAAATAATAATTAAAGAAGGATTATTATGAACTAAACAATTTAACTAAAGGGAAATAAAAAGGGAAAGGAAAAGGGAGGAAGACAAACAAATAAAACAGATGAAGTCTATGTGGAAGTGCAGAGGAAAGAAATTACTCTCTACTTCCCACAAATGAGCGGTGCTTGACCACGTCCTTGAAGCAGGGCCACAACGCATGTAGCCGGTGTTCAGGAGGAGGACTGACATTTTCAGAATGAGAGCCCACCCCTCCCCTCTTCTTCCTGTTTCCACCTTTTATTGCTGAGTGTGACATCACATGGTATGGAATATCCTTTTGGTTGGTTGAGGTCGGCTGCCCTAGTGATGTTTCTCTTCTCACTTTTTGCCCATCCCCTAGGAGGGTTAGAGAGAGGCCTGATGCTGTGCCAGCACTGCTCAGCAGTAGACACAACACTGGTGTGATAACACTGCTGTTCCAGCTACAAGTGCAGAGCACAGCACTGTATGGGCTGCTGCAGGGAAAGTTAACATTCCAGCCAGACCCAGTACAACCCTTCCCTGTAAAGCAACTACATATTGCAAGAAACTACTAAGTTACCACTAGGAAAGCAAATATGGGTTTGTGATGCTTTCCCTAAATCTGCACCAATAAATATTATTTGAGGTGTTACTGGTATGATGCTCATGAATCCACTTGGTGGAGGGAACAAGGCATGGCACCTTCCCCTTCTTTCTTTCGGGCTGGTCATGATAGCTCTTGAGTGATGTGAACATCATTGGGTAACCCTAATGATATGCCTCCAGACTGCGTTTCTGGCTTTTTCCAAGGGCAAACAACTAAACAAAAGAGTACCATAGTTCTGTTGGCATAACTGCCATGAATATAGAGAACATCAAATAGTTGTCTACCTTGCCTGGTCTCACACGGGACCCTTCTGTTGTGGGGTTGCTGAGAGCTGAAGAGCAGGTGCTGATGGCTGCCACAATGGTGCACCGGCAGCGATAGCGCACTGACCCCCAAGTCCTCCAAGCTCAAAAACTATGTATTCCTGTGAGCAAAATGTCAAAGAGGGCAGGAGACCTGCTTGAATGATCAAGGAGATCCTGGAGTGACTTAAATGGAAGAAGGATGTATACATAATGTGGAAAAAAGGGACAAGCCACTTGGGAAGAATATAGGGCCATTGTCTGAGAAAAGGTCTTTTTCAAATATATCAATAGCAGAAGGAAGAGGAAGGAAAATGTGGGCCAACTGCTTAACGAGGTGGGTGACCTGGTGACAAAGGATACAGAGAAGGCAGAATTACCGAATGCCTTCTTTGCTTCAGTCTTCACTGCTAAGAGCAGCCCTCCAGAATCTCTGACCTTCAGGATAAGGGAGGAAATCTGGAGAAATGAGGACTTTCCCTTGGTTGAAGAGGATCAGGTCAGAGATCTGATCTGAACGTGATCTGAACGTGTGCGGGATTTGCTACTCCACCTGGATCCCTACAAGTCCATGGGTCCGGATGGGATTCATCCCCGGGTGCTGAAAGAGCTGGCGGATGTCATCGCGGAACCTCTATCAATTATTTTTCAACGATCCTGGGAATTTGGAGAGGTCCCGGTAGACTGGAAGCTGGCAAATGTTGTGCCAATTTTCAAGAAGGGTCAGAAAGAAGACCCTAGCAATTACAGGCCTGTCAGTCTCACGTCAGTGCCTGGTAAAATCATGGAGAAGTTGGTTCTCAGACTTATAGAGGCGCACCTGGGGGACAAAGCAGTCATTGGTCCCAGCCAGCATGGGTTTGTGAAGGGTAGGTCCTGCCTAACTAACCTGATTTCCTTTTATGATAAGATCACCCGTATGGTGGACCAAGGGAAACCAGCTGATGTGATTTTTTTGGACTTCAGCAAGGCTTTTGACACGGTTTCCCATAGGATCCTACTGGACAAAATGTCCACCATACAGCTAAATAAAAACATCATACGATGGGTGAGCAATTGACTAACGGGCAGGGCCCAAAGGGTTATGGTAAATGGGGCTGCGTCAGGCTGGCGGGCGGTCACCAGTGGGGTCCCTCAAGGCTCCATTTTAGGGCCGGTACTTTTCAATATTTTTATAAACGGTCTGGATGTAGGAATAGAAGGTATTTTGAGCAAGTTTGCTGATGACACCAAACTTGGAGGAGTTGTGGACTCGAATGAGGGTGGAAAGGCCTTGCAGAGGGATCTGGATAGGTTGGAGAGCTGGGCGATCACCAACCGCATGAAGTTCAATAAGAGCAAGTGCCGGGTCCTGCACCTGGGACGGGGAAACCCTGGCTGCACGTACAGACTGGGCGATGAGACGCTGGAGAGCAGCCTAGAAGAGAGGGATCTGGGGGTCGTGATAGACAGCAAGTTGAATATGAGCCAGCAGTGTGCCCTGGCAGCCAGGAGGGCCAACCGTGTCCTGGGGTGCATCAAGCACGGCATCGCTAGTAGGTCAAGGGAGGTGATTGTCCCGCTCTACTCTGCACTGGTGCGGCCTCACCTTGAGTACTGTGTGCAGTTCTGGGCACCACAGTATAAAAAGGACATGAAACTGTTGGAAAGTGTCCAGAGGAGGGCTACGAAGATGGTGAAAGGCCTGGAGGGGAAGACGTACGAGGAACGGCTGAGGTCACTGGGCCTGTTCAGCCTGGAGAAGAGGAGGCTGAGGGGGGACCTCATCACAGTCTACAACTTCCTCGTAAGGGGTTGTCAAGAGGCAGGAGACCTTTTCTCCATTAACACTAGTGACAGGACCCGCGGGAACGGGGTTAAGCTGAGGCAGGGGAAATTTAGGCTGGACGTCAGGAGGGGGTTCTTCACAGAGAGGGTGGTTGCACACTGGAACAGGCTCCCCAGGGAAGTGGTCACTGCACCGAGCCTGTCTGAATTTAAGAAGAGATTGGACTGTGAACTTAGGCACATGGTCTGAACTTTTGGGTAGACCTGTGCGGTGTCAAGAGTTGGACTTGATGATCCTTAAGGGTCCCTTCCAACTCAGGATATTCTATGATTCTATGATTCTATGATCTCTTAGGCAAACCTGACAGCCACAGATCCATGGACCCCGATGGGATACATCCATGAGTTCTGAGGGAGCTGGCAGATGTTACTGCTGGCCAATCATTTTTGAAAGGTCATGGAAAACAGGAGAGCTGCCTGAAGACTGGAAGAAAGCTCATGTCATACTGGTCTTCAACAAGGGCAAGAAGGAGGACCCAGGCAACTACAGGCTGGTCAGCCTCACCTCCATCCCTGGAAAGGCAATGGAACAGCTCATCCTGGAGGTCATCTCCAGCATGTGGAGGAGAAGAAGGTGATCAGGAGTAGTCAGCATAGGTTCACCAAGGGAAACCATGCTTCACCAACTTGACAGGCTTCTATGATGGAATGACTAGCTGAGTGGGTGAGGGGAGAGCAGCAGATGTTGTCTACTTTGACTTCAGCAAGGCTTTCAGCACTGTCTCCCATAACATCCTCATAGGCTAGCTCAGGAAGTGTGAGATGGAGGAGTGGTCGGTGAGGTGGGATGTGAGCTGGCTGGATGGCAGAGTTCAGAGGGTCGTGCTTAGTGGAACAGAGTCTAGTTGAAGGCCTGTAGCCAGCAGTGTCTCCCAGGGACCTACACTGAGTCCAGTCCTGTTCAAGTTATTTGTCAGTGGCCTGGATGATGGAATAGAGTGCACCCTTGTCCTGGTTTCAGTTAGGACAGAGTTCATTTTCCTCCTAGTAGGTGGAATCACAGAATCACAGAATTTCTAGGTTGGAAGAGACCTCAAGATCATCGAGTCCAACCTCTGATCTAACCCTAGCAGTCCCCACTAAACCATATCCCTAAGCTCTACATCTAAACGTCTTTTGAAGGCTTCCAGGGATGGTGACTCCACCACTTCCCTGGGCAGCCTGCTCCAATGCCTCACAACCCTTTCAGTAAAGAAGTTCTTCCTAACATCTAACCTAAAACTCCCCTGGCTCAACTTAAGCCCATTCCCCCTCGTCCTGTCACCAGGCACGTGGGAGAACAGACCAACCCCCACCTCGCTACAGCCTCCCTTGAGGTACCTATAGAGAGCGATAAGGTCGCCCCTGAGCCTCCTCTTCTCCAGGCTGAACAAGCCCAGCTCCCTCAGCCGCTCCTCGTAGGACTTGTTCTCCAGGCCCCTCACCAGCTTCGTCGCCCTTCTCTGCACCCGCTCAAGCACCTCGATGTCCTTCTTGTAGCGAGGGGCCCAAAACTGAACACAGTACTCAAGGTGCGGCCTCACCAGAGCTGAGTACAGGGGGACGATCACCACCCTAGCCCTGCTGGTCACACTGTTTCTGATACAAGCCAGGATGCCGTTGGCCTTCTTGGCCACCTGAGCACACTGCTGGCTCATATTCAGCTGACTATCCACCATCACTCCCAGGTCCTTCTCTGCGTGGCAGCTCTCCAACCATTCCTCTCCCAGCCTGTAGCTCTGCTTGGGGTTATTGCGCCCCAGGTGCAGGAAGGGTGCTATGTTTTGGATTAGGATGAGAAGAGTGCTGAGAAGAGTGCTCAGCAAGTGTAAAGATATGCTGTTTCATGTCAAAGTGCTCTGTTTTGAGTCAAAGCTCTCCTCAGGCTCTCCTCAAAGCTCAACTCAAGCCCTCCAGCTCAGATCCCTACCTCAGGGAAGTTGGGGTACTTGCGTTCAGTGTCTTTTTAGCATTTGGATGTTTTGTTTTCATTGTGCTCTGTCCTATGTGCAGGTTGTCAGGGCTGTGCTGAGGATGCCCTCTGAGCAGGGCCAGCACAAAGCCTTTTCCACATGCCTCCCTCACCTGGCCGTGGTCTCCCTGCATAGCATCACTGCCACGGTTGCCTACCTGAAGCCTCCCTCCACCACCTCCCTATCCCTGGGCCTGGCGGTTTCACTTCTATACTCGGTGTTGCCTCCAGCAGCGAAACCCTCACCTACAGCACGAGGAACAAGGAGCTAAAGGAGGCACTGAGGATGTTATTCTAATCTACAGTATTTCCCCATCAATGAGGTGCCTGCACATCTTCCTCACATAAACCTGGACAAGGCAGAAACACCTTTGTTCATGTATTTCAAAATTGCTTTTCATTCTTTGCAATACTAGTCCAATAAAAATATTTTTCTCCATCTCATTTCTTCAACCTTTTGTTGTTGTTGTCTTTCTTGTTTTTTAACCCAAAGACCTCATTTACAGGTGCTGGTAAGCTTTGTAATTAACCAAATAAAATAACCAGCAGGTAGTCATTTTCTGTGAGTCTTGTTTCTCATAATTTCTCTTCAGGTACAGCAGAGGTTGTAGAATGAAGAAACCAGCTGCAATGTGGGGGAAAAGCAGAGATGTGGCTGAGGGACTCGATGTTTTTTTCTGTAGTACTCTGTACCAAAAAGTTCTCCTAGGCCTCTTTATTCAGTAAAAGAGATAAAGGATGAGAAGAGCATGTACCAAAAGGAACACCATGAAAAGCCATGAAGACAAGGGCCATTTTCGTCCCCTTGCAGGGGACTAATGCTGGGCAAGGCCCAGCTTGGGAAGCAGCACTGTCGGACGTTCTTGGAGGGCAGTGAGCTGGGCAGGAGGCAGCCGTGTGCCCTGGGAGCACAGGAAGGAAGGCTGAGGGGCACCTCACTGCAGCCTGTCAGGAGCTGCAAGGCGCTCATAGAGCGTCCAGGGCCAGGATCTGCCCCATGGCCATGAGCCCTGCCTGCCCTCCTCCTGCCATACTTCGTGCGGTGGCTGCAGCAGAGGGGAACCCCAGCCAGCCCCTGCATGGGGCTCTGCCACCCACCTCGCCCCGGCCCTCTCCAGCGCCCTCCTTGCTGCTCTCTGATGCACGCCAGCACCTCCCCGTGTGTGCCAGCCAGCACATCTGCTGAGGGCCAGTGCGGCTGCTGCTGGGGCAGGGAGCTCAGCATGGCCCTTGAAGCCCCCTGCCCTGGACCTGCCTCTCCCCTTGGCTTCGGCCCGGCCTTGTCTCTGCTGGCAGGAGCGCTCTTGGCATGCACTTCCTGGCCTCCCCTCGCCTGCGCACAGCTGCTGCCCACTCATGCTGCTGGCACAAACGTGTCCTCACCAGCAGCACCACCCCTTGGGATGCTTCTCCTGGTGTTTTCTGGCACATCACACCCACAAATGTCTCAGGCTCTACACAGTGTACCCTAATGCCATCAAGACTTAAAGAGGTAGAACCCACCTATATTTCTGGAGTGACAAGGGGATCCCAGCAGTTAACAGTCTGGAGGCTGAAGGGAGTCTAACTGGGAAGGAATGGCAAAAACACCCCATTGGGACTGGCCTGTGCATTCTCAGCATAGACTGTTTCAGGAAAGGGAACTTCAAAGTTCCAAGAGGGCACTACCGCTGGGGCTTTGGCATACCTGCCTTTGAGATGGAGGATCTTAAACAGTTGTCTACCTTGCTTGGCCTTCCACAGAATCCTTCTGTTGTGGGTTTGCTGAGGGTTGAAGAACAGCAGGTGCCAATGGCTACCATGGTGGCGCACCTGAGGTAGCATCATGCTAACCAGGACTCCCTGATTGCCATCCATGAACTGGTTCATTGACTGGAGAGCCAAGGTGTAGTTGTAGAACTTGGTAGTGTGGTTTAGTGATGGACTTGTCAGTACTAAGGTAAAGATGCATGACCTGGTTTACACATCCTTGAGCAGTATAAGGCAAAATGCAATTCTTTTTGCCTTCTGCATCTATAGCACAGGAAGCATGACTTTGCCCTACTCTATTGACTGGGCAGGTCTTTTCACATTACTCTGTTTATGTTTCTGTGACTGGAAGGGGACAATTTCCCAAAAGAGGCCTAGCTTGTGGGTACAACTACAGCCACTTGAAGAAATATTTTCTTTACTTTTCTTCCAGAGTTTTCCACAGAATACCCATGAGAGACCATGGATGTCCAGGTGTTTACTAATATTCAAGCTGAATTTCTCAGATTCCAATGGTTATTTCAATTTTATTTTATTTTATTTTATTTTATTTTATTTTATTTTATTTTATTTTATTTTATTTTATTTTATTTTATTTTATTTTATTTTATTATTTATTTTGTTCCCAAAGTACAACTGACTTGTCTTAGAAAGGGTTTCATGTGCTGGGCTGAGCTGCAGTTACAGGGACAAAGACCACTGCTGGCAGTGGAGGTGTAAGACCTCCAGACTCTGCTTTTTCTCCTGATAGAGGTCTCCAAAGAAGTCACCCTGAATGAACAGCAATAGAAGAACAATGCTCAAAACTGAAATGCAGCAAAATTCAGACTTTGAAACAAGAAGTTTTTATTAGGTGCTTTTTGAAATCTTCTTCTTTAACTACATCATGCAAGCTCTGCAATTAGGTGAACAAATCCTGAAGTCTTTAAGAAAATTGTGGTAGAGATGTTAGGAGTTTCTCCATTTTAATGAGGTCCATGGTGTATTTTGGTGCTCAGTCTATGAAGCTCAGGTACTGAGAGGAGAGTGATGTAACCGCTTGAGCATGTCAAGTCAGGAGGCACAAAAGTTGAAGTGACTTGGAGTATTAATGGGCCCCACTGAGGGCTGTTACTAACGAAGCCTCCCCAGGGCCTTGCTAGGACAGATAATTGGAGGCCATGATTACAGACAGACAAAGTGCTATGCTGAGAAATGTCTTGGCTTCTTTTAGTGAAGCAGAAGATTCAAGGCCTGCCACCAGCTGCTGGAGGGGAGATCTTGTACCCCGTGTCTGGCTCAGGGCTCTTCCTGGCGATCTGTGGGATGTTCTGGGCAGCGTGATGCCATGAGAAGAACACTGGAATGACACCTTCCAGCCTCTGCAAGGATTGCAAGGAAGGAAGGAGGCCCCACTGTAATGACTACATCTCATCACCTCATAAGCTCTAGACAAGGGGAAAAAAATTCAGGGCTGTTGGGGCTTTCCATTCTTGCCAGCACCCTCTGCCTTCTCCTCTGCAAGCTTTCCAATGCTGTCCCACACTTTGCCCTATTTTCTTGAAGTCTGCAGAAACCCATCTCTGTTTACCACCTTGCTCTCATCCCAGCATTTCTTCCTCGTCGAGGCTAGTGCCAACCTTCCATATTGCATTCTGTGGCAGCTTATTCTCTCCTCTTCTTTGCTAATATCAAAGGAAGCTCCATCAGGGTGGAAACCACTCCTGAAGAGGCATCCCAACCCATCAGGCTCCTTGCGGCCTGGCAGCCAACCAGACACAAGTCACCTCAGCAGCATCTTCCAAGCCATGGGCCTACTGCTGGCCTTGCAGCTTCTTGGCTACACACAGCCAAGCTTTGTGCCTCCTGCTGTGCAGTCATGGACTCAAGCAGAAGGGACAGGACAACCCATATGGGGGCCTTCTTTCTGTCTGGGTCCTCCTGGGTCTGGAGGAAGAGGGGATCCCACAGTCAGCATGCCAACCAGGTGCCTTCTGCTGGCCTTCCAGGGCCACTGGCACATGTCCGCACAAAAGTACAGATCCCAGGGAGAAGGTAAGGGTGACCTGTCAGCTTCAGACAGAAGTGACCTCACAGTCCCTTTCCGTGACACGTTCCTGCTGCTGCCCTATCCACTGCAGAGGCAGAAGTGATCTCACAGTTCCTGCCACAGTCACATTCCTCCTGCGGGGGCAAGAGATCCTGAGGTAGAGCTGACCTCTCTCTAGTCTCCTAGGGACTAGATTTGACCTTTCTTGGTTAGAGATTAAGCAAAGTTTTAGATGGAGCGTTTTGTGTTCTGCTTGTGGTGTCAGGTCTCTGGTTAGGGTATGGGCACATATTATGCTTAATGGTTTTGTTTACATCTGTCAAGAAGTCTAGGATGAAATAGAGCAATTTAATGTTAGTGTTAGGGGCAGTGATTCGGGTGAGAAAGAGAGTAAATGTAAGGGAAAGGGGCTATGGGCTGAGTTTTTCTTCATGTGATACTTTGATTTCTGCATTACAACAGTGGAGTCCTGTCAGGGTGTTTGTGTAATGTTTAGGTTGAGGAATTATTGTTACTGTTGAAAATAGTTTATAGGCCCTACAAGACTGTTTGAAGTCAGTGTTACAGCAGCCTCAACATGACATGAACCCTCTTACCTCTGCAAAGGTAAGCTTCTGAGCTCCTCCTCTTTTCTCTTCCCTCCCCCAAATCTCACGTCTGTCCTGGCCAGGTTACTCCTGACCTCCCCATATCAGTCATCTAACTGGGATCAGCTTTCTAATGGCTTTCATTATATCAAAGTACCTGTCTCACCTCTGGTGGCTACTCTATTCCGTAGTATTAGACTGCTCTATTCTCTACACTCTGTTGGCCATTCTAGTCTGTTACTATGAAAGCCTCACATGGGAACTGTTACAGCAGATAACTAGAGACCCTGATTACAGACAGGTAAAGGCACTGTGCTGAGAAAAGTCTCGGTTTGTTTTGCCGAAGCAGAAGGCCAAGGCCTGACCCCAGCCACTGGGAGGGGAAATCCTGCACCCCCAGCACCTCCATGTCTCACTCAGGGCTCTTCCTGGAGTCTGTGGGGTAGGGGATGATGCCCATATCATGTGAAGGACAGTATTATGACACCATCCAGCGTTTTCACATGGTTGAAAGGAGAATACATTGTCCGAATGCCACGAGTATGTGAAATATGTTCATCTGACTCGTGTCAATATGGAACAATGCTAGGGCTGCATGGTATGATGAATGTGACCTTCTGTCTTACATACCCTTGGATAACCACACGCCTAAGTGAAACAGAGTCTAGAAGTTTGTGTCAATAGAGAGTAAATTGTGAGACTCAGGTCTAGGGGATAAGAGAACAAAGGAGTTTCCAAAAACTGCTGACTTTTGCATGGGACAAGTCTCTGATATCTGGGATAAGAGAACAAAGGGGTTTCAAAATAACTGTTAACTATTGCGTGTGGTGCTGCACGGGTCTTTGATATCCAGCTAAGATATGACCAAATAAGAAGAAGGGGGGAAGATGAAGAACAATCGAAGGACAAAGCCTGGAAGGAAGACTATGAGCCTTCAGTACGAGCGACCCCTCAGAGGAACCACTGGAGACCGATACGCCTGCGCATATGGGGTGGTTTGGATCCCGGGAAACTAATTATAATAACCCTGCCTTTTCCAAAAAGTGATGTAGAATATGTATTAGCCTATGAGCATAAAAACCAGCCACCTGATGTAATAGGTGTGCGTCTTGGTGGATCAGAGACTCCCGGCACACCCAGTGCTGTTTCCTTGCCTCTATTCCTTTAATAAATTGTAAACTTTAATTGCAATCCTATTTGGGACTCAGTCATTTATTGCAAGTATAACATGTCTCCTCATAAGCCATGGCCAAGGGGACAAAGGTGTCAGTGCTGCTACAGCCTTCCATTCTTGTCAAAGCCCTCTGCCTTCTCCTCTGCAGACTTTCCTATGCTGTCCCACACCTCTCTGAAGGCTGCAGACAGGCACTTCTCTTCCCCACCTTGCTCTCTCTCTGGTATTCCCATGATTTCACGGATGCCTCTCCACTCCTGCCAGCTGTTCCTTCAAACACAAGGGTGTGGGCTGATCCAAACTCCCTCTGGGTGACCTCTAGACCCACAGCACCAGTTCCAGTGCCTCACCTCCAAATCAAGAATTTCATCTGACTACCCACTCTAAATCTACCCTCTTTAAGTTTAAAGCCATTCCCCTTGTCCTATCAGTGCACACCCTGAGTAAAAGTCTCTCCCCAGCTTTTCTGTTGGCCCACTTTAAGTACTGGATGGATGCTATAAGGTCTCCTCAGAGCCTTCTCCAGGCTGAACAACCCCAACTCCCTCAGCCTGTTTTAATAGGAGAGGTGCTCCAGCCCCTTGATCATCCTTGTAGTCCTTGTCTGGACTCACTCTAATAGCTTCAAGTCATTCTTGTACTGGGAGCCCCAGAGCTGAACGCAGTACTCCAGGTGGTGTCTCATGAGAGCAGGTGGGAGTCTCATGAGATTCCCGCAAGCAACCTCTCAAGCCTGTCCAGTTCCTTACCACCAAGAAGGAACATGACGATCTATAGCCAGGTCTTCTTCCTGTAAGGGTCCTACTGGGTATGTAGGCAGAGGGGATCTCACAGTCAGCATGGCAATCGAGTGTCTGCTTGTACTGGGTCTGACAGGGATGGAGTTAACTTGCCCTGCAGCAGCCCACATAGTGTTGTGCTCTGCGCAAGGTGAAGTTGCTCAAGGAGTCCTCCTAGCTTGGCATCAGCCACAATTGTGCTGAAAATGTGCTCCGTGTCATCATAAAGGGAGATAACAAAGAGGGTCAATGGTGTTGACCCAAGTGCCCATGACTGAGGCATGCTGCTGATACCTGGCTGGCAGGAGGACTTTGTACCACTAATGTCCAGCCACCCTCCCCCTCACATCATCATCCCTTTCTTCAGTCCAAATATCACCAGTCTGGATAAAGGGAGACTCCAGAAGACCATGGCAAAAGCCTTGATAAAGTCCAGGTTCACCACATTGCCTTCTTTCTCCTTCCCTACTGCTTCAGCAATTTCTTTATTTTTTATGCCACATACTTGAAGATGGCTGTGGCAGGACTTTCCCCATCATGTCAGCAGGAGCAGAGGTGACAGTTGCAATTCTCCTCGCCCTTTTATTTAATTATTTATTTACTGTCATTCCATAAGATGCTTTTGATGCCTGCCTTTTCCAAGTCCCCAGAAATCTCTGAGCCAAACCTCTGACAGTCCAGTCCAGAAAGTCATGGTAGTGTGACATGGAGGAGAGGAGCATGTGCATTGAATCTGTGCAAGAGGCATGACAGAAATGTCACAGGGACAACAGGGGTTGTTTCTGAAGTCACAAAGGGCAGTGTCAGGGCTCTGTGAGGTGCCTATGTCTGAGCTGGCCTCCCATGCTCCTCATACACATGGGGCTGTTGGGAGACACAGGTCCCTGCCTTGCACATCCACAGGCAGTGCACTGCAGTGCCTGCAGTGTCCCTGTGGCTCCTGCAGCAACTGCCAGAGGCTGGGAGGCACCTCAGCCCTGCGGTGCCTCACCCTGCTCTGCCCTCCTCCGAGATACCCCAAGGCATGAGGAATGGGCACAGAGATGTTCAAGGAAGCACATCCCAGAGCTGCACTCAGGTGGCTTCCTAGGATATGTTACTTGGCCTCATGACACTATCTGCCTCACTGGCCTTTATGAGTCTTGTAGGAATAGCTGATGGCCTTTGTGCTCCTTCGTGTTCATCTCTCCACACACATATGATGTGCCTGCTGTCACCAGCATTGGGTTTCTCTTTCCATGTCTTCCATGCACATACATCAGGCCCTGCTCTTCTGGGAAATCCTATGCCCCGAAGAGCAAGTGAGCAATGAGCAATGGCCTGCTCAGTCATTGCTGAACCCCCTGCCCGTACACCCCAGAGCTCTGAGCTTGTGATGACACTCTCCAGAGTATGAAAAATGACCAAAAGTTAACCTTTCACAGAAGAACTGGTCCACAGCATTGCCTTGGCAGAGGGGCGGGGAAAATGTGTTGGCCGTGTGCAGGACAGTATTGAGAAAGCCACTGCCACAGGCAGCTGCTACCATGGTGGCACAAGCTCTGCTGCCCAAGAGGCTCCCGTAATGCAGGGGCTTGCAGATGGCAATGTAGCGGTTGTAGGCCATGATGGTGAGAATATAAAACTCTGCTGTAATCAAGATGACAAATATAAAGACCTGTGCAGCACACCCTTGATAGGAGATGGTCCTGGTGTCTCAGAGGAAATTGGCCATGGCTTTGGGCAGAGTGGTGGAGATGCAGCCCAGGTCAAGGAGTGCGAGGTTGAGGAGGAAGAAGTACATGGGGGTGTGCAGGCGGTGGTCGCAGGCTACGGCGGTGAGGATGAGTCCGTTGCCCAGGAGGGCAGCCAGGTAGATGCCCAGGAAAAGAGCAAAGTGCAGGAGCTGCAGCTCCCGTGTGTCTGCAAATGGCAGCTGGAGGAACTCACTCACAGAGCTGATGTTGGGCATTGTCTGACATTGAACACAGTTTTCTGTTAAGGAGGAGTATGTAGAACAAAATTAGAAAACCTCTCTGAGGAAAACCTATTTCAAGTCTAAGTGCACCCTCCAGCTCGAGCCTCTCTCTTTGCAGGAAAACCTTTCTGCAGCTCTCTTGCTTGAGCTGTGGCTGGGGCTGACTGAGAGTGGCACTGGGAGCAGGGGCTGGTTTGGGCTGCAGAGGAGTCCTTCCTGCTGTGCAGCAGAAGGAAAGCAGGAACGTGGGGGAAACTCAAGTGCAATCCGCTTATCAGATCAATGAGCTTTGCAGTGTTGTTACAAGCAACTCTTCCGAAAACACTGTAGAGCAAGGTGTAAATTCTTTGCTTTATTTTCTAGTAGTTAGCCCTATAATTCTTAGGACGATGATCACACTTCCGTGTTTTTCCAAGATGAAAGTGGAGACAGCTGAGAGCAGAGAAGCCCCAGTCGAAGTGAGGCTGCACAGAATCCTCACCTCATTTCTGGTATACCTGATCAGAATCTCAGCTCTTCCCTCCTAGCCGGTGGTGCCGAGGCCTCACTTCCAGCTGCCCACAGACAGCCATCCAGCAGCACGGAGAGCGCCTTAGCATGGAGATGTCTTCTCCTTCAGGATCCTGGATAACACAAGTATGCCATGAGAGAGGTAAGACCTGACGGAGAGGAACATGCAGCCCAGGAGAACATCCCACAGACAGAGTTGGATATTCACAAGCTGGGGTGTCCCAGTATCCCACTGCAGTGTCTGGAGGAGGTTTGGCCACCCTGCTCGTGGAAGACCAGAGGCAGCTGGGATATGGCACTCCAAGTGGTTTCTGCCAGACTTCCTCACCTCGCAGTGCAACCCAGCAGCAGTCTCAAAGCCTACCGCATTGCCCACTGCCCTCCCAGAAACAAGACCCAGCAGGAGAGCCTTCCAGGACCTGCAGCTGCATGGCCCTGCAGCCAGACACTTACCTCGTCAAGGGCTGTGCAGATTTCTCCTGCAGGCAGCTCTCAGCATCCTCCCACTGCCAACTGCCTCCAAGCCCTCTCTCCTTCTCTCCTCTCCTTGTGCCAGCTGCGGTCAGAGCTCCCAGCCCTGCTGCACTGTGCAGAGGAGCTGCTCCTGGGCAGATCTCTCTCTCTGCACCAGGGCCCTCTTGCCAGGAGCTCTCTGTCCCAGGAGTCCGGCCCAGCTCAGCACCAGAGACCCAGCCCAAAGCATTGTAATGACTCCTCTGGTAGCTTTGGTGATGAGCCCATGAACCTCAGGCACTGAGAGACAATTGAAGACATCTCTCCAGAAGTCCAAATTAGATGCAAGTTTCCTGGAGTTTCCCCCTGAGGGGAGCACTGGCACAGCCTCCCTTGGAGCTCGTTAGAGCAGAATATTGGAGGCAGTGAGGACAAGTAGACAAAGGCAACGTGAAGGTGAAACTGATGTGTAGACAAAGTGGATGTGTTTCACCAAGCACAAGGGCAGGCCTTGATGCCCACCCTCTGGGAAGGGAGATATTTTCCTTTCGTACCTTGCTCAGGGCTCCCCCTGCGGCAGTAGGAGATGAGAATTTCTTTCTCTTCAAGTCCAGTCTCAACATCCTGAAGTCAATTTTGTAGCATTATTTCTTTGTCATGCCATTTTTCCCTACAGAGGAAAGCTAAAACATCTCCCAAAACACCCTTCAGGCAGTCTCAGGCTACTTTTGCTCTACTTGGATGCTCCATGCCAC
The DNA here is from genome assembly GCF_965140915.1 of Aythya marila. Lineage (NCBI taxonomy): Eukaryota > Metazoa > Chordata > Aves > Anseriformes > Anatidae > Aythya > Aythya marila. The sequence continues at coordinate 236,262 of NW_028136611.1, read as the reverse complement.
TGGGCCAGAGAAACCCAAGTCTCTTAGACACTCTACACACAGCAGGTGCTTTAGGCCCTGAACCCCACCTTGGCACAACCTCTCTGGGCACGGTCCTGCATCTCTCGTAAATGAGGAGCTACTCACTGGGACAGCCTTGTGCAGGTGGGGTAACACCATATTGGAGCTGAGTCTGATAACTCGTATTTTCTTGATGGACATGCTCCTCATAAGGCAGCTCTGTAGGATGCTGGCCTGGCTCCTGGTGAGCAGGCACCACTGTTCATATGGCATCGCTCATGGTGCTCCCCTCCTCCTCCTGGGCGCTGCTCACTCAGCAGGGTCCCCGTCTGCCCTGATATGTGGGGTTCCTCTTCCTCTTCTGTAGGACTAGGCTCTTCTCCTTGTAAATGTCAAGAGGTTTTGGTATGTAAGATCCTGCAGTTTCTCAAGGTTCCCCTGGACAAATGCCCCATTCTGTGAACTGTTAATGTCTGCAGGGAGATGTCTCATCCTAACTGTGCTGTCTCTCACAAGATAAAAGCATCAGCAGCTGCAGAGATTTTGAGCAGTAGAGGAGTAACCAGTTGAATGGAGCTCCAGCACAGTGTCATAGAAGGGTAGAGGATGGAAGGCTGCCAGATTCCACCTTTCTGTTCTTCTCATGTATGCTGTTATTTCTCGGAAGCTGAGTCCTAAATGTTGTTAGGCTGTGCAAAGAAAAAATTTAGAAGGGCCAAAGCCCAACTGGAGCTCAATACATCTATTACTTTTAAAGACAATAAAAATGTTTTTTGTTTGTTTGTTTGTTTTTTAAATATAAATACATAAGGAAAAAAAAAAGAGAGAGAGAGAGAGAGAGAATTAAGGGGAATCTTCATCCTATATTGGATGTGAGAAAACAATAAGAAGAGATGAGGAAAAGACTGAGGTACTAAGTGCAATCTTTACCTCAATATTTAGCAGCAAGACCAGTTATTCCCCTTGTACTCACCCCCCTGAGCTGGTAGATAAAGATATTGAATAGAATGAAGCCCTCATAATCCACAAGGAAATGGTTAAAGAACTGCTATTCTGCTTCGATGTACTCAAGTCTAGGGGGCTATTTGGGCTCCACACATTGGTACTGAGGGAGCTGGCTGAAGTGCTCACCAAGCCTCTTTCCATCATTTGCCAACAGTCCTGGCTATCAGGGGAGGTCCCAGTTGACTGGTGACTAGCAAATATGACAGCCATGTAAAAGAAAGGCCAGAAGGAAGATCTGGAGAACTACAGGCCTGTCAGTCTGACCTCTGAGCTGGGGAAGCTCATGGAGCAGATTTTCTTGAGTACTGTCGTGGTTTAACCCGGCTGGCAGCTAAACACCACGCAGCCGTTCGCTCACCCTCCCCCCTCCCTCTCTGGGACGGGGGAGAGAAATGGAAAGTGAAGCCCGTGAGTTGAGATAAAGACAGTTTAATAAGACAGGAAAATAATAATAATAATAATAATAATACAATGATGATAATAGTACTACTAATAATAATATGTACAAACAAGTGATGCACAATGCAATTGCTCACCACCCGCTGACCGATGCCCAGCTTAACCCCGAGCAGTCCGGCCCCCTCCCCCCGGCTAGCCACCCCTATATATTGTTTAGCATGACGTCAGATGGTATGGAATACCCCTTTGGCTAGTTCGGGTCACCTGTCCTGGGTCTGTCCCCTCCCAGCTCTTACTGCACCCCCAGCCTGCCTGTTGGCAGGACAGAGCAAAAGTCTGAGGTGTCCTTGGCTTGGTATAAGCACTGCTCTGCAACAATGAAAACATCGGGGTGTTATCAGCACTCTTCTCATCCTAAGCCAAAACACAGCATTCCACCAGCTACTAGGAAGAAAATTAATTCTGTTCTAACTGAAACCAGGACATCTATCCACCCCTTATTCCATACCATTTATGTCATGCTCAGGTTACACTCTTTTCCATACATTCTAATTAGTCACCTATAGTAGTCATGGTAGTGGTAACATACAGTATTATATAGCAATTAACATGGTACAATTCAGTTCATGGGCTATTCTCACCCAGTATTAAATCTCCTTGAGGTACACACCGGACCTCTCCGTTCTTTTGCATCACCCACCAAGTGTATCCAGGTCCCTGAGCGAAAACAATTCCACGAATGGGTTTGCCTTTTCCTGAGGCAGGAGTAGCCCAGACTGTTTTACCCAGCATATTTTTTACATGCACTACAGGAACTTTATCCCCATCTACAGTACGTAACAGGTTTGATTGGGCAGGTCCAGCTCGGTTGGTAGATCCCTTAGTATTGACTAGCCAGGTGGCCTTTGCCAAATGCATATCCCAGTTTTTGAATGTCCCAGCGCCCATTGCTTTCAATGTAGTCTTTAACAGTCCGTTGTATCGTTCAACTTTCCCGGAGGCTGGTGCATGATAGGGGATGTGATACACCCACTCAATACCATGTTCTTTGGCCCAAGTGTCTATAAGGTTGTTTCGGAAATGAGTTCCATTGTTTGACTCTATTCTTTCTGGGGTACCATGTCGCCATAGGACTTGCTTTTCAAGGCCCAGGATAGTGTTCCGGGCGGTGGCATGAGGCACAGGGTATGTTTCCAGCCATCCGGTGGTTGCTTCCACCATTGTAAGTACGTGGCGCTTGCCATTGCGAGTTTGAGGGAGTGTGATGTAATCAATCTGCCAGGCCTCTCCATATTTATATTTCAGCCATCGTCCTCCATACCAAAGAGGCTTTGACCGTTTGGCTTGCTTGATTGCAGCACATGTTTCACAGTCATGAATAACCTGTGCTATAGCGTCCATGGTCAGGTCCACCCCTCGATCACGAGCCCATCTGTATGTTGCATCTCTACCTTGATGGCCTGAGGTGTCATGGGCCCATCGGGCTATAAATAATTCACCTTTATGCTGCCAATCCAGATCCACCTGAGCTACTTCAATCTTAGCAGCCTGATCCACCTGCTGGTTGTTCTGATGTTCTTCAGTAGCCCGATTCTTGGGCACATGAGCATCTACGTGACGTACTTTCACAGCCAGGTTCTCTAGCCAAGCAGCAATATCTTGCCACAATGCAGCAGCCCAGATGGGTTTGCCCCTACGCTGCCAGTTGTTTTGCTTCCATTGCTGTAACCATCCCCACAGGGCATTTGCTACCATCCATGAATCGGTGTAGAGATAGAGAACTGGCCATTTTTCTCGTTCAGCAATGTCTAAAGCCAGCTGAATGGCCTTCACTTCTGCAACTCGTCGTGTAGGACTCCATACAGCAGCCTTCCATCTTCGATGCTTCCCCACAATACGACAGGACCCATCAGTGAACAGGGCATATTTCTTTTCATTTTCTGGTAACTGGTTGTACAGTGGGGCTTCTTCAGCACGACCCACCTCTTCCTCTAATGATATCCCAAAGTATTTACCTTCTGGCCAGTCCATAATCACTTCCAATATTCCTGGGCGACTGGGGTTTCCTATTCGAGCCCGCTGAGTAATTAGTGCAATCCACTTGCTCCATGTAGCATCAGTTGCATGATGCGTAGAAGAGACCCTTCCCTTGAACATCCAGCCTAGTACTGGCAATCGGGGTGCTAGGAGGAGCTGCGCTTCAGTACCGACCACCTCTGAAGCAGATCGAACTCCTTTATATGCTGCCAGTATCTCCTTTTCAGTTGGAGTATAGCGGGCCTCAGACCCTCTGTATCCCCGGCTCCAAAACCCCAGGGGCCGACCTCGAGTTTCCCCAGGTTCTTTCTGCCAGAGGCTCCAGGTGGGGCCGTTCTCCCCGGCTGCAGTGTAGAGCACATTCTTTACATCTGGTCCTGTTCGAACTGGCCCAAGGGCTACTGCATGGACTATTTCCTGCTTAATTTGTTCAAAGGCTTGTCGTTGTTTAACTTTAAGCAGAACCTGAAGTGCATTCAGGAGGCAGAACAACAGGACTATGCTGGTCTGAGTATCCCAATGTGTTGATCACATCCATTGGGATTTGACGACGTCCATCTTGCCATTTTATTCCTAAAAACTGGATCTCCCGTGCAGGTCCTTTGACTTTATTTTGTTTTATGGCAAAACCGGCTTTCAGAAGGATTTGGACTATTTTCTTCCCTTTCTCGAAAACTTCCTCTGCTGTGTCACCCCACACAATAATGTCATCGATGTACTGCAGGTGTTCAGGAGCTTCCCCCTGCTCTAGTGCAGACTGGATCAGCCCATGGCAAATGGTAGGGCTGTGTTTCCACCCCTGGGGCAGCCTATTCCAAGTATATTGGACTCCCCTCCAAGTGAAGGCAAATTGTGGCCTGCACTCTGCTGCTAGAGGGATGGAGAAAAATGCATTAGCGATATCAATTGTGGCGTACCACTTGGCTGCCTTCGATTCAAGTTCATACTGAAGTTCCAGCATGTCCGGCACTGCAGCACTCAGTGGTGGCGTGACTTCGTTCAGGCCGCGATAGTCCACTGTTAGTCTCCACTCGCCATTAGACTTTCGCACTGGCCATATGGGACTATTGAAAGGTGAATGAGTCTTGCTGATCACTCCTTGGCTCTCCAATTGACGAATTAGCTTATGGATGGGAATCAGGGAGTCTCGGTTGGTGCGATATTGCCGCCGGTGCACAGTTGTGGTAGCAATTGGCACTTGCTGTTCTTCGACCCTCAGCAACCCCACAACAGAGGGGTCCTCTGAGAGACCAGGCAAGGTAGATAATTGTTTAATGCCCTCTGTCTCTAAGGCAGCAATACCAAAAGCCCACCGGAACCCTTTTGGGTCCTTGCAACATCCTCTTCTAAGATAGTCTATGCCAAGGATACATGGAGCATCCGGACCAGTCACAATGCGGTGCTTTTCCCACTCATTCCCAGTCAGACTCACTTCAGCCTCCAATACAGTCAACTGCTGAGATCCCCCTGTCACTCCACAAATATAGATGGGCTCTGGTCCTTTATAGCTCGATGGCATTATAGTACATTGTGCACCGGTGTCTACTAAAGCCTTATACTTCTGTGCGCGTGATGTGCCAGGCCATCGAATCCACACAGTCCAATAAACTCGATTGTCCCTTTCCTCCCCCTGGCTGGAGGCAGGGCCCCCCTAATCCTGGTCAGAATCTTCCTCGTTTCTGTGTTTGAAGGACTGTCTGCTGGAAGTTGGAGCAGCAAACTTTTCGGAGAATCCCTTTTTCCTGATTGTTTTCTTTTGCAACTCACGTACCCGTGCCTCTAGGGTCGCGGTAGATTTTCCATCCCACTTTCTCATGTCCTCTCCATGGTCTCGTAAGTAAAACCACAGGGTGGCACGGGGTGAGTACCCACCATATCGTCTTCCTTGTGTGGGTGAACGCCTACCCCTGACAGCTGAGACACTGCTTTGTACAGGTGCGAAGGAGAATAATCTCTCTTCAAGTTGGTGAACCTTTTCAGAAAGTTTCTCCCAAGTGTTCTCCTTTGGTCGGTGGGCACTGGTTGGTTCAGGTGGGGAGGACAATAGATTCTCTTCAAGTTGGTGAACCTTTTCAGAAAGTTTCTCCACAGCTGAGACGCAGGCCTGTAAGGAAGAGGAGAGACTTTCTTCGTACTGCCGGAGTTGTTTAGCCGCTTCACCCACTGTGGGTTCCTCATCCTCTTTCCAGGCCATTATTGCCAATGAGCTGGCATATGATGATGGTGCACTCCGTACAAACTTCCGCCACATGGGTCGTGTACACTTGACTTCATCTGGATCTGTGGATGTTTGTTTGAGGTCTGGATCCTCATAAATCACTTCCCGTACGGCTAATTCCCTCAGGTACTGGATTCCCTTCTCCATAGTGGTCCACTTGCCTGGTAGACATAAAATATCTTCCTTGAAGGGATACCTTTCCCTCACAGCTGAGAGGAGACGCCTCCAGAGGCTGGTGGGTCGTGCTCCATCTGCAATTGCTTTGTCAATGCCGGCGTCTCGAGCAAGGGATCCCAGCCGCTTGGCTTCCCTGCCGTCTAATTCCACACAATTGGCTCCAGAGTCCCAGCACCGGAGCAGCCAGGTGACAAGCTGCTCACCTATACAGCGACCAAAATCTTTTCGCACATCTCGTAGCTCGCGCTCGTTTAGGCTTCGGGTAGTTACTGTTGCTCTTTCGGCATCCTCATCTTCCTCCTCCTGAATCCTTGACGGCCCAGCGTCGTCATCATCTTCGTCATCTCTATACTTAGTTTTGGCAGAAGCCTTACCTGGATTGGCAGAAGACTCTCTGCGTTCTAAACGACTTGAATTTCTATACCATATTTTCACCTTCTCTACAGGGGCAGCTTGCACTGCTACTGCTCGTTTCTCTGACTTTGTTACAGGGTCTGCCACAGGGGTTGGAATGCCCTCTGCAGGGTCAACTTGCACTGCTACAGCTCGTTTCTCTGACACGGCCACAGGAGCTGGAGCGGCTACAGGAGCTGGAGCAGTTGCAGGAACCGGAGCTGTAGCGGCTACAGGAGCTGGAGCTGGAGCTGGAGCAGTTGCAGGAGCTGGGACTGGAGCAGCAGTAGGAGCTGGAGCTGGAGCGGCTTCAGGAGCTGGAGCTGGAGCGGCTTCAGGAGCTGGGACTGGAGCAGTTGCAGGAACTGGGACTGGAGTAGCGGCCGGAGCTGGAACTGGAGCGACTGCAGGAACTGGGACTGGAGCAGCTGCAGGAGCTGGAGCTGGAGCGGCTTCAGGAGCTGGAGCTGGAGCAGCTTCAGGAGCTGGGACTGGAGCAGTTGCAGGAACTGGGACTGGAGTAGCGGCCGGAGCTGGAACTGGAGCGACTGCAGGAACTGGGACTGGAGCAGCTGCAGGAGCTGGGACTGGAGCGGCTGCAGGAGCTGGAGCTGGAGCGGCTGCAGGAGCTGGGACTGGAGCGGCTGCAGGAGCTGGGACTGGAGCGGCTGCAGAATCCACCGTAGGGGTCACAGTGGCCGTTGGATCTGTCACAGGGTTTGGAGTGGCCGCAGGGTCTGTCACTAAGTTGACAGCAGTATCAATGGCAGCTCGATAGGCATGAGCCAGGCCCCAGCACGTTACAATGATTTGTGTTACTTTGGAACTGCCAGAATCATTACACCTTTTTTTCAAGCATTCTGCCAGTTTTTGAGGATTTTGCCATTGTTCAGGGGTGAATTTCCAACACACTGGGGGTGCCAACTGCTCTAGATGCCTGCCCATATCCACCCATACTCCCTGCCACCCACAACTATACTGCCTCCGGGCAGATCTCCGGATGAGCTTCATAAGTAGTTGTTTAACTTTAAGCAGAATCTGAAGTGCATTCATGAGGCAGAACAACAAGACTATGGTATTCTGAGTATTCCAGAAATATTCAATATCTTGGAGAGCTATTGTGACAAGCTCAGGGGATAAGAGGGTGGTGAAGGAGGAAGGCAGAGTGACCCAGGAGGATACAGGGGTGGTGAAGGAGAAAGGGAGAGTAAGCAAGTAAGGAAAAATATCCTCCCCTTTCCCCTCCACAGATTGACTCTCTAATGGAGAAAAACAATAGGTATAATTGCTAATAGTTCCCAAGATGCTGTTTCCAAAGTACAGAGTCCACGATGTTACTGAGTATAAATACCAAGTTAGAGTCATGACCAGATATCTTATCGTCTCATAAGCCATTGCTATAACACTTAGTACCATAATGGTCTGAAACCAGGGCCCGGAGAGGAGAAACAACACTACAGAGAGCAAATACGGAAAATAATGTACTATAATACTCAATTTGGAAAACAGGCGCAGCAGAGTTGTGATTAAAGCAATCAGCATCATGACAAGTGACTATTAAGCAGGTCTAATCCTTCCACCAATTTTAGTTTAACACACTCTGATCAGATCTGCCGTTATCTCAACCTTTCGGGCCCCACGTTGGGCGCCAAAAAGACTGTCGTGGTTTAACCCGACCGGCAGCTAAACACCACGCAGCCGTTCGCTCACCCTCCCCCCTCCCTCTCTGGGACGGGGGAGAGAAATGGAAAGTGAAGCCCGTGAGTTGAGATAAAGACAGTTTAATAAGACAGGAAAAAAAAATAACAAAAATAATAATAACAATAATAATAATGATGATACAATGGTGATAATACGAAAGTAATAATAGTATGTACAAACAAGTGATGCACAATGCAATTGCTCACCACCCGCTGACCGATGCCCAGCCTAACCCCGAGCAGTCCGGCCCCCTCCCCCCGGCTAGCCACCCCTATATATTGTTTAGCATGACGTCAGATGGTATGGAATACCCCTTTGGCTAGTTTGGGTCACCTGTCCTGGGTCTGTCCCCTCCCAGCTCTTACTGCACCCCCCAGCCTGCCCGTTGGCAGGACAGAGCAAAGGCTGAGATGTCCTTGGCTTAGTATAAGCACTGCTACTAGGAAGAAAATTAATTCTGTTCTAACTGAAACCAGGACAAGTACCATCACACAACACTTTCAGGACAATCAGGTGATGAAGGCCAGTCAGCATGGGTTTATCAAAGTCAGGTCCTGCTTGACAAATCTGATCTCAATCTATGGGAAGGTGATGTGTGTAGTGGGTTTATATGTCAAGGTTTTGGTAGCAGGGAGCCATAGGGGTGGTTTCTGTGAGAAAGATCTAGAAGCTGCCCCATGTTTGGTAAGGGCCCCACTGCTGACCAGAGCTGAGCCAATAAGCGATGTTGTTTTGCACCTCTGTGAGAGCATATTTAAGACAGGGAAAAAAACGCTGCACCACACAGCAGCTGGGAGAGGGAGAGGAGTGAGGAATGGCCTTGCAGGCACCAAGATCAGTGTAGAAGGAGGGGGAGAGGTGCTCCAGGCGCCGGAGCAGAAGTTCCCTGCGGCCTGTCGTGAGGACCATGGTGAAGCAGGATGTCCCCCTGCAGCCCATGGAGTACCACGGTGGAGCAGGGTTCCATGCTGCATCCCTTGGAGGAGACCATGGTGGAGCAGGTGGCCCTGCACCGATGGAAGCTGCCGCCTGTGGAAGACCCCTGCCGGAGCAGGTCCCAGGCTGGACCTGTATCATGTGGAGAGGAGACCACGCAGGAGCAGGTGACCTGGCAGGAGCTGCTGCCCGTAGGGGAGCCAGGTTGGAGCAGTTTTCTCCTGAGGGATGGACCCCATGGTACGGATCCATATCTGGAGCAGTTCTGGAAGAGCTGCTGCCTGTGGGAAGCCCACACCGGATCAGTTCATCAAGGATTGTGTCCCGTGGGTGGGACCCCACAGCACAGGGGACAAGAGTGACCGAGAAGGAGCGGCAGAGAAACGCTGTAGACTGACCATAACCCCCATTCCCCCACGCCGCTCGGGGGGAGGAGGTGGAAGAGGGTGGATGGGGGGGGAAGGTGCTTTTGGTTTCTTTCCTTTGTTTCTCACTTCTCTAGCTTGTTAGTAATAAGCAATAAATCTTACTATCTTCTTATGCCGAGTCTGTTTTGCCCGTTACAATAATTACTGCATGATTTTCTCATCCTTATCTCAATCTTTGAGCCCTTTTCACATATTTTCTCCCCATTCCTCTTTGAGGAGGGGGAGTGAGAGAGCAGCTGTGGTGGAGCTCGGCTGTCCACTCGAGCAGAACCACGAAAATGTGCTCAGTGGATGAGGGAATGGCTGTGGATGTGGTCTACCTAGACTTCGATAACGTTTCTGAAGCCATTTCCCACAGCATTCTCCTTGAGAAACTGGCTGCTAAAGGCCTAGATAGATGTACGCTTCATTGGGTTAAAAACTGGCTGGGTGGCCAGGTCCAAAGAGTTGTGGTGAATGGAGATAAATGCAGCTGGAGGCCACTCACGAGTGGTGTTCCCCAGTGCTCAGTACTGGCTCCAGTTCTCTTCAATATCTGCAGTGATGATCTGGGTGAGGGGATCGAGTGCACCATCAGCAAGTTTGTAGACAAGACTGTCCTGGTTTCAGTTAGAACAGAGTTAATTTTCTTCCTAGTAGCTGGTGGAATGCTGTGTTTTGGCTTAGGATGAGAAGAGTGCTGATAACACCCCGATGTTTTAATTGTTGCAGAGCAGTGCTTATACCAAGCCAAGGACATCTCAGCTTCTTGCTCTGTCCTGCCAACAGGCAGGCTGGGGGTGCAGTAAGAGCTGGGAGGGGACAGACCCAGGACAGGTGACCCAAACTAGCCAAAGGGGTATTCCATACCATCTGACGTCATGCTAAACAATATATAGGGGTGGCTAGCCGGGGGGAGGGGGCCGGACTGCTCGGGGTTAAGCTGGGCATTGGTCAGCAGGTGGTGAGCAATTGCATTGTGCATCACTTGTTTGTACATATTATTATTAGTAGTACTATTATCACCATTGTATTATTCTTATTCTTATTCTTATTCTTATTCTTATTCTTATTCTTATTCTTATTCTTATTATTATTTTCCTGTCTTATTAAACTGTCTTTATCTCAACTCACGGGCTTCACTTTCCATTTCTCTCTCCCATCCCAGAGAGGGAGGGGGCAGGTGAGCGAACGGCTGTGTGGTGTTTAGCTGCCGGCCGGGTTAAACCATGACACTGGGGAAGGGCAGGGCGAGGGGGACCTCCTCTGGCTGTATCTCCGAGGGGGTTGTGGAGGATGCGTAGCCAGGATCTTCAGCTGGGTTCAGGGTGGGAGGACAAAAGACAACAGCTGTGAAGGTGAAAGAGGAGAGCTTCAGGCTAAAAAGAAGGCAAAAAGCCTTCCCACCTGTCGTGGTTTAACCGGCCCCCTCCCCCGGCTAGCCACCCCTATATATTGTTTAGCATGACGTCAGATGGTATGGAATACCCCTTTGGCTAGTTTGGGTCACCTGTCCTGGGTCTGTCCCCTCCCAGCTCTTACTGCACCCCCAGCCTGCCTGTTGGCAGGACAGAGCAAGAAGCTGAGATGTCCTTGGCTTGGTATAAGCACTGCTCTGCAACAATTAAAACATCGGGGTGTTATCAGCACTCTTCTCATCCTAAGCCAAAACACAGCATTCCACCAGCTACTAGGAAGAAAATTAATTCTGTTCTAACTGTAACCAGGACACCACCATGAGCTCAGCTAGGCGTCACCCAGAGGCTGTGCAGTCTCCGTTTTTGCTGGTTGTGCAAAATGCAACAGGATCAAGCCCTGAACAGTCTGTTCTGACTGTGCTTATGGCAGGTTGGGCTACAGGCCTCCTGAGGACCCTGCCAACATGCCTTATGGTCCTTTGACCTCAGGCCCAGTTTCTGGTGGTGCCAGAGGAGATGCTGTGGAGCCTGAATCCTCCTGTGCTGTAGGGGACCATCTAACGCCAGGCAGGTGAACATCTCCTCTTCTCCCTTGGCTGTAACTGTAGCCTGGGAGGCACTGCCTCAGCCATCTCTGCATTACACCTCCAGCTCCTGTCTTCCACCTGAAAGTCCATTGCCTGGATGTGCTCTGAGGTGTGGGAAGAGATCTAGGCTTTTCTGGGGTGTTAGTTCTCTCCCTCTGCACGCTGCTCCTCTCAGAGACGGTCTCATTTTTCACTTTCTTTCCTACCTGGAGGGAAATGCATACTCTGTCCTGGCCATAAAGCTGAGCATGTTTACTACTTTTGCCACACTTCCACATCTCCTGGATCTGTCACCTGGAAAAGTGAATATTGCGTGCATGTTCGTGGCCCTGCTTTCTTCCATCTGTGCAGCAAGGTCCACATCTCAGTGTTATGTACTTTTTTGCAAAGACTGTGAATTGTCATGGATATGATAAGATTCTTCGGGGGGGCACAGGGCTTTGTACAAGATGCAGAATGATCTTACTTGATGGTGTTGGCCTAAAAATACTAGAAATGCTTTGAAATGTCATTTAAAAAAAAAAAAAAAAAAAAAAAAAAGAAAAGAAAACAAAACTAAACAGAAATAAAGGCAAACTTCTAAAGCATTGATAATTTATGGATGCACATTTACAGCTTTTACAAATTTTGGTGATTCTGCTTTCCTTTTTTTTCATAGTTAAAAATGGCCAATATTGATGTTTTGACACACTGCCCAGCCTCCACCTGCAGCTCCTGAGGGCCTCTGGTCTCCCACAGCTCCTCTTGACAGCTGCCAGCCCCAGGCAAACACCTCCAGTACAGAGGGGCCCCTGAACCTAGCAAGGTCTGCCTGGAAAGGTGAACAAATTATTCCAACATAGGAAAGAAAATATAAATAAATAAATAAAAGAGCATGTGTTCATCACTTCAAACACTCTGCCTAGAACAGTCCTTGTATGGCCATCCCTTGGGGAAGGTGAACCTCATTAGCTGCAGCTTGCACTGGGCACACAGCTGAGGAGAGTGTTTTACTGTTTACTGAACTGCACCACACTTAACTTTGGTTGGTTTTCAATGGGGAGCAGTCCTTCTGTGCCTGCGTGCTGGCAGTTCTGTGGGGAAAAGGGCTGGGAGTTGGTGCAAAGGAGCTGTAACATGCAGTGGCAGTCCTGACTGGAGAAGTCTGATGCTCAGCTTGGAAAGTCTGATGCCTTTCCAAGCTGACCAGACCTCCTTAGGAGACCCTCTGGATCAATATCAAAGGAAGAGGGCAGGGAATTGAAATAAATCAATAAAGAATCCAGCTTGAAGGGAAAGCTCCCTTATTATCAACTGCTCATTGAAATGTGCCTCATTCACTAGCTTTCTGAAATCTCCCCAATTAGACGTAAAAGCTCTGAAGCCTTGAAGGAACTGCTGGGCAGAAAGAGGACACAGGAGGGCTCTCTGCATTGTGCCGAGCCCCAGGGTGTATTTGGCGCTGAGTCCATGCACCTCTGATGCTGAGAGGAGATAGCGCAGGCTGTTCAAGAGGTTAAGGCCAGGAGAAATGCTGAAGGTTCTGGGAGTGTTAATTGGTCCCACTGGGGGCCATTACCACCACAGCTCCCCCATGGACTTGTTAGCAAAGGAAAGGGGAGGCAGTGATGATAGGCAGGCAAAGGCAAAGTAAAGGTGGCCCTGATGGCAAGGAAACCTTGATGTGTTTTATCAAAGCAAGCACCAAGGCCTGACACCCAGCTCTGGGAAGAGTGCTTCTGTCCCTCACGCTGCTCTTCAAGGGGCAGTGGGATCTGGGGTGTGTGATGGCAACTAAAGGACAACAGTACAACTCCAGTGCACAGGACTGCAAAGAGGCCACATGGTTCCAGTGCCAGGAGCACAATGTGTCGTCTCATAGGCCCCAGTGGCAGAGACAACAGCCAGAGCCACGGGGACAAAGACTTCTGCTGTGTCAGGGCCTTCCAGCCCTGTCAGTGCCCTTGGACATCTCCCCACAGGTTGTCCTATCCTGTCCCATGCCTGAACCATTTTCCCTGCAGCCTGGAGACATCCAACCTGCTTCCCCACCACAGCATCTCCCTACCCATACTAGGGACTCCTTGTGCTCACTGCCTCTGACTTGAAACACAAGCCATGGGCTGAAGCAGACTCCCTCTGAGTCACCACAGCACTGCCCTTGGAGTGGCATTTCTTTCTCCTCATCACCACTCTGGACCTCCAAAACAGCCAAACTATGGTGGATGGATTTCCTTTCTCATGCTCTTTACCCTTACCCAAAATGTGCCATCATCTCTGAAAGCAGATTTCCATCTGTCAGGAACTCCTACAAGGGTGCCCTGAGCCTGTTCTTCACCAGGCCTACGAAGCGCAGGGCTCTCAGCAACAACACACATGACCCCTAGCCCTGTCTTGGCACACCTCCTCTGAACCGTCTCCATTCCTCCCTAGTCCTTCAGAAAAGGAGCCTCACACTTGGAAGCCCTCTTCCAGTTATGGCCACACCAGTGTGGAGTCATGGAAGATGAGAAGTCCCTCGCCCAGGTGGACACACTCCACATGCTCCACATTGGAGCATCCCAATGTGGATGTGACCATATCCGTGTATACACTGCTGGCTCATATGGCATCCCTGGTTGTGCCCAAGCTCTCTCCTCCTGGTTGCTCTTCCTGCAGTCTGGTCTAAGCCTGCTGTGATGTATGGAGCTGTGCTGCCCCTGATGCAGAGCAGAGCATCACAAGATGGGAAAGAGAGGCTCTCTTCTCCTTGGAAAACAGAATGAGATTTATTCACCAAATCCCAGCGTTTCACAAGGTCATCTGCAAGGAACACTTACAGTTGATGGACAAGTCTCAGGTTAGGAACCATGTAAAGAAACTGGGAACTGTGAGCATGGTAGCCCCGAGCCCTGCCTGCCCTCCTCCTGCCACGCTCCATCAGGCGGCTGCAGCAGAGGGGACCCACAGCCAGCCCCTGGCTGGGCTCTGCCAGCCACCTCTCCAGTGCCATCCCTGCTGCCTTAGGGTGCTCTGTGAGGTGCTGGGTGACCTCACAAGGCCTGCTGGCCAGCACATCTTCTGCAGGGCAACCAGCAATGCAGCAGGGGCCTCACCACAGCCCTTCCATTCCCCTCTCTCCCCTCATCCTCGGCCTTGTCTCTGCTGGCACAAGCAGCCTTGGGAGGGGCTTCCTGGCCTCCCATTGATACTGAGCTGAAAGGAGAAATAGTTTCTTCCTTGACAGAACAATGGCTTCAAATTTGAAAAGCTTCATTAGGAGATAGGTGAAACCTTTTCTAGGTTTTGTTAGAAAGAAGGAAGTTCAGAAACATTCACCCCTGATGTTACTTTAGTCACTAATTAGTCAGCTTTATCTATAAGAGCCTACAGACTTGTATCTCAGAATGAGGGCAAGGTGACCCAGGCCTAGAGCATGTGTCAGAAGATTAGGTGAGAAACTCATGCTATATATATCCTTGGATGTGTAACCACCTAAGCTTTGTATGCATGCCTGAGATGAAAGAATAAGAGAAGAAAGATTTCGATGGCTTGAGCATGGACAAGAACTGGATTCAACTAATGAACATAGTGAGGAAGACTACCGATGACCACCAGAGACCCCTGAAAGACAGGGGAAACAAATGTGCATGTGTCAGCGACACTTACTGATTTTAATGAGTTACAGGAAGTAGTATGAATATGTTTTGGGGAAATGTGATTAACATGTATGTTTTGCTTGTATATAATCCCTATAGCTCAAACAGTTCTGTAAGCACTGGAGTGATCCCCTGTGCGTCCAGGACCTCAATAAAAGAACACCTGCTTTCTAAAACTCCAAACTGAGTCTTAGAGAGTTACTTTGACTGGCTTTTATAGTATCACCCTCGCCTCCTGCCAGCTGCTGCCCTCTGAGGATCCTGCTGTGAAATACGTTCATCTGATTCATGTCAGTATGGAACAATGCTAGGGCCGCATGGTATGATGAATGTGACCTTCTGTCTTACATACCCTTGTATAACCACAAGTCTAAGAAAACCAGAGTGGTTAATGTATATAGTTCTTGTATCTTGCAAAGGAATGTTTTAGCAATTTGTGTCAATAGAGAGCTTGAAGGGAAATGTATTTGTAGGCTTTTCCTTGGAGTCTCTGATATCTGGGGGGTTCAGAATAACTGCTAACTATTATGACTATTGCATGGGACACTATGCAAGTCTCTGATATCTGACCAGGAGATTAAGGAGCAGGGGAGAGCTGAAGAACAACTAAAAGACAAAGCTTGCAGGGGACACTGCACAAGTCTCTGACATACAGCCAAGTTGGACAAAGGAGAAGGACAAGAGGGAGGAAGACTATGAGCCTTCAGCATGAGAGAACCACAGAGACCCTCAGAGGGACCACCAGATACGCATGCTCCAGTAGGAGGGTTTGGATTCCAGAAACTAATTATAATAACCCTGTGGTTTTTTTTGAAGTAGTAATGAATATGTATCAGCCTAGGAGCATAAAAATCATCCGCTTGATGTAACTGGTGTGCGTCTTGGTGGAGCAGAGACTCCCGGCGCACCCAGTGCTGCTTGCTTACCTGTATTCATTTAATAAATTGTAAACTTTGATTATTGTCCTATTTTGAAGACTGAGCCATTTATTACACTGGTACAAACGTGGCCCCACACCAACAGCACTGTTCATGCTGCCTTTGCTGCCTTGCCTTGTCCTCTCCCTCGACTCCTTGTCTTTTCCAGGCCACACATTCCACACCCAAACGCATCCCTTTGCTGTGGCCACCCTCTCCCCTGCCCAGTGGGATGGCAGAACCAGGGCAGGACATGGTAGAGTTAGGCTGTGTAGCACCCATGCAGAGCACTTGTGGCAAAGTGGGAGCTGAGATTGGGTGGTGCAGAGGAGGCCCCATGCAGGAAAGATGAGGTTAAACAGCAGCTTTGCAGTGTGTGTGGGGGGGGGCTGGTGTCCATCGTGGTTTGGCATGGGAGGCTTCTGGCCATGAAGGGGCAAGGGATGGGTTGACACAACTTCTCTGGGCAACCTGTTCCATTGACCACCACCCCCAAAGGAAAGAATGTCTTCCTTATACCTAATTTTAAAGCACCCTCTTTTAGGCCCCCTTTAGGTACTGGAAGGCTGCTATAGAGAACCAGCTTTCTCAGCCAGTCTTCACTGAAAAGTTGCCCCAGACTCTCTATCTTGTTTTTGGCCTCTTCTAGACTTTTTCTAATAATTCTAATGCTTCCATGTCCTTCTAGAGTTTGGGGTCCCAGAACTGAATGCAGTACTGAAAAGCAGAGCTGAGGGAGAGAATCAACTCTGTCAACCTTTGGGCCAAACTTGATTGATGCCACCCAGAATGCAGTTGGCTTTCTGGGCTGCAAACTCACATTGCCAGCACAGGTTGAGCTTCTCATCCACCAGTACCCCAAGTCCTTCTCCTCAGAGCTGCTCTCTACTCATTCTCCACCCTGCCCCAATCCAGCTGCAGGACCTTGCACTTGGCCTTTGTGAACCTCATGAGGTTCCCACAGGAAAATCTCTCAATCCGGTCCGGGTCCATCTGCATATCATCCTTTCCCTCCAGTGTATTGACTGCACCACCCAGATTGGTGTCATCAGCATACTCACTGAGACTGCACTCAGTCACACTGTCCATGTCACTGACAAAGTGTTAAACAGTGCTGGCCCCAATACTGACTCCTGAGGAACATCACTCTTTACTGACCTCCACTTGGACATTGAGCTGTAGACTCCAGCTCCTTGAGGGTGACCATCCAGACAATTCCTCACCCACCAGGTGATCCATCCATCACACCCATGTCTCTTCAATTGAGAGACAAGGCTATTGTGTGGGACAGAGTCAAATGATTTGCACAAGTCAAAGTTCACGATGTGAGGTGCTCTTCCCCTCTCCACCAATGCTGTAAACCCATCGTAGAAGGCCACCAGGTTTGTCAGGTACAATCTGCCCTGTGTGAAGCCATGTTGGCTGTCACCAACAGCCATCAGTTTGCTGTCACCACCAGTCCAAAAGGCAGAGTAGAATGATATGTCAGAGAGAAGCATTTGCAATGAACCTGTGCAAGGATGGTGACAAAAATCTCATGGGAACACTGGGGGTAATTACTGGAGTTCTACACAGAGAAATGTCAAGGCTTTGTGAGGTGCCCATATCTGAGCTGGCCTCATGCACTGCTCATCCACACTGGGCTGTTCAGAGACACCAGTCCCTGCCTTACACATACACAGTGCACTGCAGCACTTGAAGGGTCCCTCTGGCTCCTGCAGCCACTGCCAGAGGCTGGGAGGCACCTCAGCCCTGTGGTGGGTGCATTACCTGGCTCTGTCCTCCTCTGAGATGCCCCAAAGCATGAGAAATGGGCACAGGGACCTTGAGGGTTCAAGGAAACACATTGCAGAGCTGCATTCACATCTTGTACGTTGGACTAGACGGTCTCTGAAGGTGCCTTCCCCCTGGACTATTCTCTGCTATTCAGGCAGGTGCCCCATGGTTGTTACTCTCAGGAAGAAGGGACCTGAAGACACTCTGCCCCACTGGCCTTCATGACACCCCTAGGGATAGCTGATGGCCTTTGTGCTCGCTCTTGTTCCTCTCTCCATGTGCATACAATGTGCCTGCAGGTAGCAGCAGCTGCAAAGGGTTTCTGTTCCTGTGTCTCTCCTGCACCTGAACAGGCCCTGCTCTTCTCCCAGCACATCCTATATCCCAGGGAGCCTTTGGGACTCTTGTTGAGCATGTTCTGATGTGACGGCAACTCTGAAAGATGACGTGAGCCTTCAGGCATGGCCCTTTTAGGAGGGAAATTCTGTTCTGGAGAGCAGCTGTGTCACTCATGTGCCAACTGCCTGTCCCTGCCTGCAGTCCCAGCACAGCATCACAGCAGCACTGGCGCCAAGCTACAGGAGCATCCAGGCCTTAAACCGCCAACAGGGCTCAGCAGGAGAGGGTGTCAGTGGCAGGAGAGCAGCTCTGCATGGACCCAGTGCTGGTGCTCCCAGGCTAGACTGCCACGACTCTTTTCCCCTCCACCACTGCACACTGTCCCTGAAGCCACAGAAAACGTCTCAGAGGAATGATATAAGACAAAAAGTCACTTTAATTGGTTTAAATACTCAAGCAAAATGAAGAATTATATTTCTTTGTGGAAAATATTTGATAAAAAAAAATTGAGAAAAAGCAGAACACCAATAAAAACACAAGAACATAAGACCCACTGGCTTCGCCTATCATGAATAAAATTACAAGTGGTTTACAGAAAAAGGCAGGCAATATATTGCTGAAGAAAAACACCCAGTCATCACTTTCCACATGGCAACCTTGATCTCCTTGTTCCTCATGCTGTAGATGAAGGGGTTCACTACTGAAGGCACCACCAAGTACAGAAATGCCAGAACAACATCCAGGAAAGGGAAGGAAGTTGATGGGGGCTTCAGGTGGGCAAAGATAGCTGTGCTGAGAAAGAGGAAGACCACAGCCAGGTGAGGGAGGCATGTGGAAAAGGCTTTTTGCCGGCCCTGCTCAGAGGGCATCCTCAGCACAGCCCTGAAGATCTGCACATAGGACAGCACAATGAAAACAAAACAACCCCCAAATAGAAAAGCAGTAACTGTAGTAAGTTGAACTTCCCTTATGTACGAGTCTGAGCAGGAGAGCTTGAGGATCTGGGGGATTTCACAGAAGAACTGGCTGAGAGAATTTCCACAGCAGAGGGGCAGGGAAAATATGTTGGCAATGTGCAGCACAGCGTGGAGAAAGCCACTGCCCCAGGCAGCTGCTGCCATCTGGGCACAAGCTCTGCTGCCCAGGAGGCTCCCGTAGTGCAGGGGCTTGCAGATGGCAATGTAGCGGTCGTAGGCCATGACAGTGAGAAGAGAAAGTTCTGATAAATTCAAAAAGATTATAAGAAAGAGCTGTACAACACATCCTGAATAGGGTATGGCCTTGGTGTTCCAGAGCAAATTGGCCATGGCTTTGGGCAGAGTAGTGGAGATGCAGCCCAGGTCGTTGAGGGCAAGGTTGAGGAGGAAGAAATACATGGGGGTGTGCAGGTGGTGGTCGCAGGCTACGGCAGTGAGGATGAGTCTGTTGCCCAGGAGGGCAGTCAGGTAGATGCCCAGGAAGAGCCCAAAGTGTAGGAGCTGCAGCTCCCGCATTTCTGTGAATGCCAGCAGGAGGAACTCAGTGATGGAGCTGTTGTTACACATTTATTGCCCCTGAGCAAGGTAGTCTGTCCAAAAGAAGAAGTGACATTGTAAAATTTAAGGACTTCTCTGACCAAAATACTTTGTATGTCTCATAGAACAGTCACACAGAACACATTCTTTCCCATTCCTTTCACAGGAAGAGCTTTCTGCAGCTGCTTGGCTTACTTCTGCTTGGTGTTCTGAGGGTGCCAAAAGAAGCAGGGGGCTGTGCTGTGGGCTCTGAAGCAGTCAGTCCTAGTCTACAGCAACAGGTAAAAGGGAACCCTAAGTGATCTGAGAAGTCCACTGGGCAAGGTCATCTCCCTGTCTGCAGGAATGGAGAAGGTCAAATAACTCCTCAAGAAACAACAAAGGTGGTGTTGGTACAGTCTGTATGCTGAGGTGTGTGAGGTGCCTCAGAGCAGCAGCAATGCTTGAGGAGACTTAGTCTCTGCTACAGATGCTCCTACTCCATTACCATCCTTCTGCCTCAGCACATGGGCAGGAAAATGAAGCAGATTCTAAAAAGTGCACTGCCTTCAGGTAGCTCTTGCCGGGCAGTTCTGCAGTGCAGTGCCCTAGGGAGGTGCGGGGCTGTGAGCAGCCTGCCCCAGGCAGCAGACTCTGGGCAGCAGCAGGACCCTGCCCTGCCCTGCGGTACCAGGGGGGCTCCTTCCACCCGCAGCTTCTCCCCGCAGCCCCTGGGCAGCTCCCCAGGCAGGCTGATTGTGAAGACTGGCAGGTAGCGGAGGCCCTGCCGCGGCACACAGCCTCTGGGGCACAGCAGGGACCCTGCTCTGCACCACAGCCCTGGGCACCCCTGCCTGCATCCCTGGCTTCACAGCCTGCAGCCGGCCTCAAGAGAAGGGAGCCCTCGGGCCCTGCATTCTGACCGTGCAGCACACAAGCCCTGCATGCCCTTCAGCTCCAACACCAAGAGTCCTCCTGATAGCTCCCATCAGCTGAGGGCTGGGCCAGCTCCAGGAGAGCCTGGCAGGGTGTGCAGCAGCATTGCCCTGCACCCAGAGACTTACCATGGGGAGGTGGCTGGGAAGATTTCTCCCTCTGCCAGCTCTTCCCTGCCTTCCTATTCCAGGCTGCCCTGAACCTCTCTCCCCCTTCTCTCCTCTCCCCATGCCAGCTGCACGCAGTGCCCCCAGCAATGCTGTGCCTGGCAGAGGAGCTTTATCTGGGTAGCTGAAGCAGCTTCTCAAGTAGTCCAAGTCTGATACAAACTCCAAAGCCTCTTACAGTGCTAACGGTCCCACTGAGGGACATTACTGTCAAGGCCTCCCCATGGACTTGTTAGAGCAGAAAAGGGCAGGCAGGGAGACCAAGGCCCAGGAAAGGTGGCCCTGATGCTGAGGAAACCTTGATGTGTCCCATGAAGTCCAACAGTCGGGCCCTGACCCCAGCCTCTGGGAAGGGAGATGCTGTCCCTCCAGCAAGGTTTAGGACTCTTCCTGGGTCAGTGTACGGTGGGTAAGTGCCAAGTACAAGGCTACAGGAGGACATCTCCCAGGCTCCTGGAGGGGGATGAGAAGGCATTGAGGCCCTACTGCTGTAAGGATGAGGTGTCTCCTCATAGGCATCACTAACGGAGACAAGAGCCAGAGCCCAGCAGACAAAGCTGTTGGCTCTGTCGGGGGTTTCATCTTGCAAAAGATCCTTGACAATAACCACCACACGCTGTCCTATGCTGTCATGTCTGCACCTGTTTCCCTGCAGGACTTAGATACCCACCTTGCTTCCCCACCTTGCTCTCACCTTGCTCTGAGCACCTTCCTGACTTGACTGATTTCTCTCAATCTGCCCTCAGTAATCCATGAAACACAAAGCCAGGGGCTGATCCGGACATCCCTAGAGAGGGAGGGAGAAGGATGAGTGAACCTCTACAACAATTTAGTAGAGGTAAGAGGCTTCAGCTAATATTGATGCTGCTTTAACACGGAATTAAAACATTGATGTAAGGCCGTTAGCCAATTTTAAAGAGTAACCAATTTTAAAGAAAACCCACATTAGAAGAGTTTTAAAGAGTAATCCCTAAACCTAAATGCTACTCCAACACCCTGACAAGAATCCCTATTCTAATGCTTGAACTCAAAATATTCCATGAAGCAAAACTCAGCCCATAGTCCTTTGCCCTTGCCTTTACTCTTGTCCTCACCCTAATCCCTGCCTTCAATACTAGCATTAACATGTTCCATTAAACCTAGACTTCTAGGCAGACGTAAAACAAAGAACTATTCCACAAAGCTTGCCCATAACCTAACCACAGACCTGACACCCTAAGCAGAACAGCCCATCTGCTAAATTTCTAATCCAGAAAAGTGAACCCTTGTCTCTAAGGGACTAGAGAGGTCAGCTCTGCCTCAGGATCTCCAGCCCCAGCAGGAGGAATGTGACTGTGGCAGGGACTGTGAGGTCACTTCTGTCTCTGCAGTGGATAGGGCAGCAGCAGGAACGTGTCACGGAAAGGGACTGTGAGGTCACTTCTGTCTGTAGCTGACAGGTCAGCCTTGCCTTCTCCCTGGGATCTGTACTTTTGTGCGGACATGTGCCAGTGGCCCTGGAAGGCCAGCAGAAGGCACCTGGTTGGCATGCTGACTATGGGATCCCCTCTATGGGACCCAGACAGAAAGAAGGCCCCCATATGGGTCATCTTGTCCCTTCAGCTTGAGTCCATGACTGGAGAGCAGGAGGCACAAAGCTTGGCTGTGTCTAGCCAAGAAGCTGCAAGAGCAGCAGTCAGCCCATGTCTTTAAAAATGCTGGTGAGTTGACTTCTGTCTTGTTGATTGCTGCACCCATGGGCTGAGGCCAACTGCATGAAGTTCAATAAGGCCAAGTGCTGGGTCCTGCACTTGGGGCACAACAACCCCATGCAATGCTTTGGGAAGGGCAGCTGGACAGCTGCCCAGGGGAAAAGGACCTGGGGATATTGGTGGATAGTCGGCTGAATATGAGCCATCAGTGTGCTAAGTTGGCCAAAAAGGCCTGCCTTGTACCAAGGATACTGTGGTCAACAGACGTAGGGAAGTGATTGTCCTTCTGTATTTGGCCGTGGTGAGGCCACACCTCAAGGATTGCATTCAGCTCTGGGGCTCCATGTGTAAGAAGGACAATGATCTACTAGATCAGTGCCCCATCCCTTGATGCGTTCAAGGCCAGTTTGGATGGGGCTTTCATCAACCTGGTCTAGTGGAAGGTTTCCCTGCCCATGGGAAGTGAGTTGGAATTATGTGATCTGTAAGGTCTTTTCCTACCTGAACTAGTCTGTGATTCTGTAAATATGAAACACAGCACCATACCAGCTACTAGGAAGAAAAATTAACTCCATCTCAGACAAAACTAAGAAAATACCCAGCACTTATTCCATACAATCTATGTCATGCTCAGCTCTGTCACTTTCCAATTAATCACCACCACCTTTCCTGTTTTTTGATACACACACAAAAATTTCATGACCTTAGTTGATTCGTGTCAATAATAATAATAATAATAATAATAATAATAATAATAATAATAATAATAATAATAATAATTCCTTTTGTGTTCTATTAAATTGCCTTTATCTCAACCCATGAACTTTTACTTTTTTTTTTTTTTTTTTTTCCCTCTGAGTTCTCTCCTCTGTCCCATTGGGTGAATAGTTTTGTAGTGCTGAGCTGCCTGCAGGGTCAAACCACAGCAAATCTTCTTGGTGCCTAGCATGGAGCACAAAGGTTGAGATGACAGGATGACAGATCTGACCAGAGCATTTTAAAAATAAATTGTTATAAGCATTAGATCAGTTTAACAGTTGCTGATCACAATATTGATCTTTCTGATCTGGGGTCTGTTGTGCTTCTTTTCAGAACTGTGTTGTATAGCACATTAGTAACTTCCATGTCATGCTGTTTATCAGTTCTGGGGGCTGGTTTAAGGTTACTGTTTTTCTGTACTGGATAACACTGACTTCTGATAGGATCAAATTATTGCTCCCTCAATACCTCAGGAACCATCTCTTAATCTCTTGGAAACTATTAAGAATTACAGTCTTTGCCTTTTCTCCTCAGGGAGTAAATCTATGCAGGGTGGTGGGGGATGCTTTTCCCCACTTCTTCACTCTCCCTTTCTCCTTCACCTCATGCTTCTCTTCCAGGCTAATTACAATAGCTCTTCAAAGCTTTGAATATCCTTGGGATGGTCAAACCAGCATGTTCCTATTTTTAGGTCTCCTGAATGCAATTCAGGTTTTGTTTAAGTTTAAACAATTACTTAAACGTGCCACCCAGAAATCTGTCCAGAGGCAGGAAAGTTAGGAGTGGCAGGGAGAGTTCGAGGATCTGGGCAGACGTCTAGTGCAGTGGGCATGTCCAGTGCTTTGGAATTTCACCTCTGAGCAAGTGCAGAATCCTAAAAAAACTTGTGAAATGCTTAGAAATTTGTGTCATCATCCCAGCAATTTCAAAGAGACACAAATCACTGCAATATGCTGGTGGTTAAGGTATGCTTATGAAGCTACAGTCCACGCCTCTCAAACCACTATGACTTTTCCTGCAGGCACACTCCAGCCCCTTTGACAGGCCCAGAGCCTGTCCAAAGCCACTCCAAACCCTGCTACAGGCCCTACAGGGCTTAATGGTTAAACACATCCCTATAATAGGCCCTATAGCCACTCCCAAACCTGCAATAGGCCCTGCAGCCACTCCAACTCATCCAAAAGGCCCTGCAGCCAGAACAACTCCTGTGATGGTCCCTACGGCCACTCCAGCCCCTGCAATGGGCCACATCAATGGGCCAGAGAACCAACCTAAGCCAGTATCGGTTGCCTCTACATTGAAGAGAAAACAGTGGATGTGAAAAACTCAGTTTTTCTTTAGAAAGGAAGGAAACTCCTACCCAGACAAGAAAGGAGGAAAAAGAAGATGAGCCAGGTTTCTCCAAAGTTGGGCCATCTTGGAAGCAGGAGGTCAAAGCAGAAGAAATCATATAAGCATCAGAAACCAAATGGTCCCTGTCCCAGGGTAAGCTACGAGGTATGGGAAAAGATTTCAGCAATCATCTCGGTGAGCGCATTGTCATCTGGCTGCTCCAGTGGGGGGAGAACAGGGCCAATAGCCTGGAATTGGAGAGCAGGGAAGCCAAGCAGCCAGAATCTCCCTCTAGGGAAGGGCTGATGGACAAAGCCATTGGAAAAGGGCACAAAGGAACTTACTCCCATCATGCTTGAAGGAAAGGTCTCCTTTGAAAGATCTTGTATGTCAACCAGGAAAGTGGACCACCATGCAGAGGGGTATCCGTTCCTGAGGAAATTAGACATGCTGAAGGCGATTTGTAGAAACCTAGATAACAAACACCTATTCAAAGATCCAGATGAAGTCAAGTGCACATGACCCATGTGGCAGGAGTTTGTACAGAACACACCATCATCATATGCCAACCCATTGGCAGTGATGACCAGGAAAGACCAAGAGGAACCCATGGTGGATGAATTGGCTAGCCAACTATGGCATTACAAAGAAAGTCTCTCTTCTTCCCTATGGGCCTGTGTCTCATCCAGAAAGAAACTTTCCCAAGAGGTCCAACAGCTCCAAGAGAATATGGCTTCCTCCCCACCTGCACGAACCAATAGCTCAGCTATCAGATGTAAGCATCCCTCTGCTCAAGAAAGGTAACATAGTGGGTACATACCAGTTTCTATCCTGTGCTTTTGACTGTGTGACCATGGAGAGGCCATGAGAAAATGCGATGCAAAAATTGACCTCCACCTTACAGGCACAGATACATGAAGCACAAGGAAAAACATTGTCAAAAAGTGGTTCTTCTGAGACACTTGCTGCTCCAATTTCTAGTGGCAATCCTCCAAACAGAGTAAAGAATACTATGAGCAGGACTCGAGGGGCACAGCTTTCACCCTGGGGGAGGGAGAGGACAATCAGGTATATTGGACTTTGAGGATTATTGGCCTGGCACATCAAACCCAAGACTTAACTGTATTGGAGGCTGATGTGAGTCTAACGGGGAAGGAGTGGAAAATGTAACGCACTGGGACTGGCCTGGAGGCTCTGTGTAACCTTGGCGTAGACTACGTCAGGAGCGGGTACTTCAAAGGTCCACAAGGGTATTGGTGGGCTTATGGCATAGCTGTCTTGGAGACAGAGGACAGGAAACAGTTGTCTACCTTGCCCACTCTTTCACAGGACCCTTCTGCTGTGGAGGTGCTGATGGCCAATGAGCAGGAGGTGCCAATCGCTACCACAACAGTGCACCTGAGGCAATATTGCACTAACAGAGACTCCCTGAGTCCCATCTATGAGCTGGTTCATCGGCTGGAGAGCCACGGAGTGATCAGCAATACTCTCTCACTCTTTAATAGTCCCATATGGACAGTGCAAAATTCTAATGGTGAGTGGAAGAGAACGGTGCACTTCTGTGGCTTGAATGAAGTCCCACCACCACTGAGTGATGCTGTGCCAGGCATGCTAGAACTTCATTCAGTACGAACTGGAGTCAAAGGCAGCCAAGTGCTATGCCACAATTAATATTGCTAATGCATTTTTCTCCATCCCTTTGGTGGCAGTACGAAGGTCACACTTTGCTTTCACATGGAGGGGTGTCCTGCCCACCTGGAATCAACTGCCCCAGGGCTACTTTTGCCATGGGCTGATCCAGACTGCCCTGGAACACAGGGAAGCTCCTGAACACTTCCAACATACTGATGCCCCATCACATGGGGCAACACAGCAGAAGTATTTGAGAAAGGGAAAAAAATGTTCCAAATCCTTCTGAAAACCTCTATTGCCCTATAACAAAGTAAGGTCAAGGGACCTGCACACAAGAGCCTAATGCAGGCTGTCCAGGTTCTGTGGGACCCCTGCTTGGGGAAAGGTTGGGCATCGGTCAGTGTGTGATGAGCAATTGCACTGTTCATCACTTGCTTTATACATATAACAATAATAAAAATAAAGTTTATTATTATTTATTAGTAGTATTGTTACTGTTATTCCTATCTCTTCATTTTCTGTCCTTTTACATTATCTTTATTTCAACCCATTGTCTTTTTAGGGGTGGGTGTGAGCTAACAGCTGTGTGGTGCTGAGGTGCCTGACAGGTTAAAGCACAACATGTTTGACAACCACAGTCTAAAAGCACAAATCACCCTTGTAAAAGTCATCCTTCCTGTGTTCAGAGAAGGGCAGTCGGTGATGAATTCTGTCTGCCTCAAACACCACACCCCAGCAAAGACCCTGCTGCCTTCAGGTGCTGTCAGCCCTGAGGCCTTGGGGACACCTCGAGGGAGCCCAACGGCACAGAGCAAGCAAGCAAAGCGGGTGCTGTGCTGCTGAGCTGGGCCGGGCTCCTGGGCCCAAGGGGAGCTCCTAGCAAGCGGGCAGCGCATCAGAGAGACAGCTCTGCCCAGGAGCAGCTCCTCTGCACAGCGCAGAAGGGCTGGGGGCTCTGACAGCAGCTGGCACGGGGAGAGGAGAGAAGGAAAGAGGGCTTGTGAGGAGCTCAACAACAGAGGACAGCGTGTAGTAGGACACATCTGCAGGCTCTTGACACTGTGAGTCTCTGGCAGCAGAGCAATGCAGGTGGGGTTGCCAGAGGGGTCTTCTACAGCTGGCACATCCGATGGCTGATAGTATCTGTCGGGATGGGTCTCTCTGTTTCTGAAGTGTTTTAGAGAATGGCATTATGAGGAAGCATTTCAAGAGGAAGATTGACTCTTGGTTTATCTGAAGGGTAAGGCTTTTTCTGCAGTCTGTGTTTTGAGATTCCTGCCATGGAGGGGAGGCAGATTTCATAGTAATGGATTATTGGGGTTGTACAGCAGACTGAGGCTCCTGGAGCATTGCATTGAAAAATCAAAGTGCCAGTTATTAATTTTGTGAAGTCCCTTCCCACACCTCATCCCACAGACTGCACTAACATCATCATTGTGGTCCTCTCAGGTTTTATCCTAGCTGACCTTAGGAGCTGCAAACCCTCTGTGATGCCCAGTGCCCTGTCTTTGAGAGGTGTCTGCAGGCCAAAGCAGAGCACACAGCATTTGCAATGAGAAGGAGCTGCCTCCTCTGCAGGCAGAGGTGCAGCACAGGAGGGTCTGCTGAGTGTCCGTCTGTCCCTCCCTGGCCTTGCCTCCCCTGGCAGCAGCACACTGGTGTTCCTCTTGGCTTCTCCACCTGGCCGTGCTACTGCTGTTCTTGTTTCCAGGCATTAAAAGGAGCTTGGAGACAGGTCAAGGGAGGTGACCCTCCCCGTCTACTCTGCCTTGGTCAGGCCTCACCTGGAGTGCTGTGTCCAGTTCTGGTCTCCCCAGTGCAAGAAAGACAGGGATCTCCTGGAAAGAGTCCAACGGAAGGTCACAAAGATGATACGGGGCCTGGAGCATCTTCACTATGAGGAAAGGCTGAAACCTGGGTCTGTTCAGCCTTGAGAAGAGAAGACTGAGAGGGGATCTTATCAATGTTTACAAATATCTTAGTGTGGGAGACAGAGGGATTTGGCCAACCTTTTTTCAGTGGTTTGTGGGGACAGAACATGGAGCAAATAGCCAAAACATGGAGCACAGGAAGTTCCGCACCAACATGTGAAAGAACTTCTTCACGGTGAGGGTGATGGAGCTCTGCAACAGGCTGCCCAGGGAGGTTGTGGAGTCTCCTTCTCTGGAGATATTCAAGGCCTGTCTGGATGCCTACCTGGGCAGCCTGCTCTAAGGAACCTGCTTTGGCAGGGGGGTTGGACCAGATGATCTCTTGAGGTCCCTTCCAACCCCTGCAATTCTGTGATTCTGGCTGGGGATGGGGTTTCACATGCACATGAAGTGAACCCTTGGTGTGCTTGGGGAATGGCAAATACAGGGACAGGGTGAGGTGTCTGGAGATGTGCACTCTGAGTCTGGATTCAGCAGTGTCCTGCTTCTTTTCAGGTGAACATGTGAGCATAATTATCCTACAGCTCATACACATGCCAGCAGAAGAGACCAGCCTCTATAGACAGATCGGCTGTCCCCTCTGAAAGTACAACCTGAACTAAAGGGACAGTACCTTTGCCTCTGAAGATTCACAGGATTTCACAGAATCATAGAATATCCTGAGTTGGAAGGGACCCTTAAGGATCATCAAGTCCAACTCTTGACACCGCACAGGTCTACCCAAAAGTTCAGACCATGTGCCTAAGTGCACAGTCCAATCTCTTCTTAAATTCAGACAGGATGTCTTCACTTGGAATGCAACAGAAGTGCCCAGGATTTATGCCTTATAGACAGTCCTCAGGTGTGGTGGGGCAGCTAGAACATAATATAGAAAATATAAATCCACCTATGTTCTTCATCTCTTGCTGTAGGTCATGACTGACTCCTGCATTGTCCAGAGCAGAGTTGCCTGCTCCCATGGAGGCCCTAAGGCAGCATCACTAATATGGCATGAAAAAGACCCGCCAAAGGTCTACGAATATTTGCAGAGGGAGGCTTAAAAGAGAAATGGAAATTATTCCTCTCACATAACTCTGTGGTAAATAGTCTTCCTCTGTCTTGAGCAGGACTCCGTGGCAGAACCTGTAAATGTCCAACAGCAGCTCTGTGAGTGAGTTCCTCCTGCTGGCATTTGCAGCCATGCGGGAGCAGAAGCTCCTGCACTTCGCGCTTTTCCTGGGCATCTACCTGGCTGCCCTCCTGGGCAACGGACTCATCCTCACCGCTGTAGCCTGCGACCACCGCCTCCACACCCCCATGTACTTCTTCCTCCTCAACCTCGCCCTCCTCGACCTGGGCTGCATCTCCACCACTCTGCCCAAAGCCATGGCCAATGCCCTCTGGGACACCAGGGCCATCTCCTATCAAGGCTGTGTTGCACAAGTCCCTTTCATAGTCTTCTTTTTTGATGCAGAGTATTCCCTTCTCACTGTCATGGCCTACGACCGCTACATTGCCATCTGCAAGCCCCTGCATTATGGGAGCCTCCTGGGCAGCAGAGCTTGTGCCCAGATGGCAGCAGCTGCCTGGGGCAGTGGCTTTCTCAATGCTGTCCTGCATACAGACAGTACATTTTCCCTGCCCCTCTGCCACGGCAATGCTGTGGACCAGTTCTTCTGTGAAATCCCCCAGATCCTCAAGCTCTCCTGCTCAGATGCATACCTCAGGGAAGTCGGGGCACTTGTCTTTAGTGTTTCTTTAGTTTTTGGTTGTTTTGTTTTCATTGTGATGTCCTATGTACAGATTTTAAGGGCAGTTCTGAGGATGCCCTCTGAGCCAGGCCAGCACAAAGCCTTTTCCACATGCCTCCCTCACCTGGCTGTGGTCTCCCTGTTTCTTAGCACTGGCATATTTGCCTACCTGAAGCCTCCCTCCATTTCTTCCCCATCCCTGGATCTGGTGGTGGCTGTTCTATACTCAGTGTTGCCTCCAGCAGTGAACCCCCTCATTTACAGCATGAGGAACAAGGAGATCAAGCATGCAGTAAGGAAACTATTTGAATACATCTTTCTTCAGCAGAAATAATGTGCATATAATACTAACAGGACACACAGGATTTCTGAAAAAAAGACTCCATGCAAATTCTAGAAAGTAATTTTCTTTATTATTATTTCCTCTAACTTGTGGCTTTGATTTAATGTTATTCTAAGTCTCTTAATTTATTATTATTATTATTATTATTATTATAAGTCAATAATTTCAAATACCTTTACAATCAATATTCATGTTTAAATAAAGACAATAAAGAAACTGGGAGAAATTCATTGGTCTCAACTGCAATCTCTTCCCATCACCAGTGCCTCCAGCTGTGAACCCCCTCATCTACAGCATGAGGAACCTGGAACTAAGGGATGCAGTGAGGACGCCATTTCAATACATGTTCTTCAGCTTCTTCACCTATAACAATTATCCTATAATCAGAAACACCTATTTTTCTCAGATTTTTTTTTCTTAGTTTACATTTGTCTGTGTTATTATTTTCACTAACTATTGTTTCTGATATAAATAATATTATTCTTAGCCTTCTACTTGTTAAAGATTTACCTATAGAACCAGGCTTCCTGTGTAGATAAAGACAATAAAGAATCCAGCAGAAATTCATTGGTCTCAGCTGCCATCTCTTCCCATCTCCTCTGGAGCTGGGGGAGCAAACCCCGGCACGCAGGAGGGGCTCAGGGACAAGAGCCCAGCTGACACATGAACGAGCAGCCCTGGTGGCCCTCGGGGCTGCCCCTCACTGCCCGCTGGGTTCTGCCTCTCTGCTGCCTTCGGGTCGGGGCTGCTGCTTCCCTGGAGCCATGGCCAGCAGCAGGATGTGGCCTTTTCACTGCTGCTTTCTTTTGGCTTCCACATTGGTCTCTTGTGTTTCTTGTATTTGGGTTAGACTTTATATCTCATGTAATTTGATGCCAGTCCTGTTGTCTCTGCAGTGGCATCCATGTCCCAGCAGGCAGCAGCAGGCACTGTGCAGTCCTCTGTCACAGCTGGCCTCCCTGCTAGCACCAAACAAAAACCAAACAGTAACAAAAGGGGCTGTTCAGGGCAAACCAAGAAGCCTGGATGCCTCTTCCAATGCTACTGTCTGGAATAGAGAGAAGGGGTTCCTCCTTGCTCTTCTGTTTTCTGGGCCTCTTCATGGAGTAAAGAACACAGGCTGAAAATCCCAGGGTGATCTGTGAGGGATCAAGGACTGCACCAAGAGCTCTCTTTATGGTGGCACTTGCCAAAGTAGACAACTGGATTCATCTGCATGGGACTACACCCCCTGTAGCGGGGCTGATGGCCGATGCAGGCCTGGAGAGGAATCTGGAGCTGCCAGGAGAAGTCAGAAGATCTGCAGGAACAAGGTGTTCAGTGGGCAGTGATTAGAACCTCATAAAATGAGTGATCATCCAAAAAAGGTTTTGGTAAAGGAAAAGGCGAATTTGAGGAGACAATGGGCTAAAGCAGGGCTCTGCAATGCCAGAAGTGGTGGTGAAGAGTCATCAGGCAAAGGCCCATAAGACTACAGAGTAACTGAGGATAAGCATTTTGAAGTGCTGTGGGCAAGGTCTGGTGCATCACTTGCCTGCCCTTTGTGCCCTTAGAGACACCCGATTGTCCTGCCCAGCACTGTCCTATGCTGCTGAGCCATCAGGGCAGATGGAGAGGGGCTCAGCAGCAGAGATCCCCATGGAGTTGGGTCTGCTGCCCCGCCGAGCAGCATTCCCGGGGGTCCCAGGGCACCACAGTCCCTGGCTCTGCACAGCAGCACTGCCAGCTCTACCTCAGGATCTCCTGTCACAGCAGGAGGAATGTGACTGTGGCAGGGACTGTGAGGTCACTTCTGCCTCTGCAGTGGATAGGGCAGCAGCAGGAACGTGTCATGGAAAGGGACTGTGAGGTCACTTCTGTCTGTAGCTGACAGGTCAGCCTTGCCTTCTCCCTGGGATCTGTACTTTCCAGCTGACATCTGCCAGTGGCCCTGGAAGGCAAGCAGAAGGCACCTGGCTGGCATGCTGACTATGGGATCCCCTCTGCCTCCAGACCCAGGAGGATCCAGACAGAAAGAAGGCCCCCATATGGGTTGTCCTGTCCCTTCTGCTTGAGTCCATGACTGGACAGCAGGAGGCACAAGGCTTGGTTGTGTGTAGCCAAGAAGCTGCAAGGCCAGCAGCAGGCCCATGGCTTGGAAGATGCTGCTGAGGTGACATGTGCCTGGCTGGCTGCCAGGCTGCAAGGAGCCTGACGGGTTGGGATGCCTTTTAGGAATGGTTCCATCCTGACGGAGCTTCCATTAGTAGTAGGAAAGAGCAGGAGAGAAAGACTTCCAGGGAGTGTACCTTGGAAGTTATGCATTGGCCATGAGGAAGAAGAAATGTCCCTCAAAGGGCTGAGCCATGGTGTCAGAGGTGACCCTCTGATCAGACCATGGCTTTGTGTTTCAGGGAACAGCTGGTGAGGGTTGACGATACATGGGTGAAATCAAGGGATGAGAGCAAGGTGGTGAACTGAGAAGGGGGTTCTGCAGACTCCAGGAAATAGGGCAAAGTGTGGGACAGCATAGGACAGCCTGCAGAGGAGAAGGCAGAAGGTGCTGGCGTGTTTCTTCATTAAAATGAAGAAACTCCTAACATCTCTTCCATAGTTTTCTTCTAACCTTCATGCCTTGTGCAGCTAATTGCAGAACTTGCATGGTGTATTTAAAAAGGAAGATTTCCAAAAGCACCTAATACAAATTTTTTCTGTTTTTAAAGGCTGAATTTTGCTGCATTTCAGTTTTGAGCATCATTCTTCTATTGCTGTTCATCCAGGGTGACTGCTTTGGAGACCTCTATCAGGAGGAAAAGCAGAGTCTGGAGGTCTTACACCTCCACTGCCAGCAGTGGTCTTTGTCCCTGTAACTGCAGCCCAGCCCAGCACATGAAACCCTTTCTAAGAAAAGTCAGGTGTTCTTTGGGAACAAAATAAATAATAAAATATATTAAAATAAATAAAAATAAAATAAAATAAAATAAAATAAAATAAAATAAATTAAATTAAAATAAAATAAAATAAAATAAAATAAAATAAAATAAAATAAAATAAAATAAAATAAAATAAAATAAAATAATTGAAATAACCATTGGAATCTGAGAAATTCAGCTTGAATATTAGTAAACACCTGGACATCCATGGTCTCTCATGGGTCTTCTGTGGAAAACTCTGGAAGAAAAGTAAAGAAAATATTTCTTCAAGTGGCTGTAGTTGTACCCACGAGCTAGGCCTCTTTTGGGAAATTGTCCCCTTCCAGTCACAGAAACATAAACTGAGTAATGTGAAAAGACCTGCCCAGTCAATAGAGTAGGGCAAAGTCATGCTTCCTGTGCTATAGATGCAAAAGGCAAAAAGAATTGCATTTTGCCTTATACTGCTCAAGGATGTGTAACCCAGGTCATGCAACTTTGCCTCAGTACTGACAAGTCCATCACTAAACCATGCTACTAAGTTCTACAACTACACCTTGGCTCTCCAGTCAATGAACTAGCTCATGGATGGCAATCAGGGAGTCCTGGTTAGCATGGTAAGGAGGAGCTGGAGGTTAGCATGACAGGAGGAGCTGGAAGCCATCGTGTAGCAGGCAGGCTACGACTTGGTTGCCATCATGGAGATGTGGTGGGACCAGTCTCGTGACTGGAGTGCTGCAATGACTGGCTATAAGCTCTTCAGAAGGGACAGGCAGCACAGAAGGGGTGGTGGTGTGGCTCTCTATATTAGAGAGTCTTTCGATGTTGTAGAACTCGAGGCTGGGAATGACAAGGTCGAGTCCCTTTGGGTTAGGATTAGCAGGGACAACAAGGCTAGCATCCTGGTCGGGGTCTGTTATAGATCGCCAAACCAGGATGAGGAGACGGATGAGGAGTTCTACAGGCAGCTGACAGAAGTTGCAAAATCTTCAGCGCTTGTTCTCATGGGGGACTTCAACTTCCCTGACATATCCTGAAAGCACAACACAGCCCAGAGAAAGCAGTCTAGGAGGTTTCTGGAGAGCGTGGAAGATAGCTTCCTGATGCAGCTGGTTAGTGAACCTACCAGGGGTGGTGCCCCGCTAGACCTTCTCTTCACAAACAGAGAAGGACTGGTGGAGGATGTGATTGTCGGGAGCTGTCTTGGGCAGAGTGACCACGAAATGGTGGAGTTCTCTATTCTTGGCAAGGCCAGGAAGGGGACCAGTAAAACCACTGTATTGGACTTCCAGAGGGCTGACTTTGTGCTGCTGAGGACACTGGTTGGTAGAGTCCCTTGGGAGGCAGTTCTGAAGGGCAGAGGAGTCCAGGAAGGCTGGGCGCTCTTCAAGAGGGAAATCTTAATGGCGCAAAACGGTCTGTCCCCACGTGCCCAAAGACGAGCTGGCGGGGAAGAAGACCAGCCTGGCTCAACAGAGAATTGTGGCTTGAGCTTAGGAGAAAAAAGAGGGTTTATAATCTTTGGAAAAGTGGGCAGGCCACTAGGGAGGACTATAAGGATGTTGCGAGGCTGTGCAGGGACAAAATTAGAAAGGCCAAAGCTCATCTGGAGCTCAATCTGGCTACTGCCGTTAAAGATAACAAAAAATATTTTTATAAATACATCAACACAAAAAGGAGGACTAAGGAGAATCTCCATCCTTTACTGGATGCGGGGGAAAACTTAGTGACAAGAGATAAGGAAAAGGCGGAGGTGCTCAATGCCTTCTTTGCCTCAGTCTTTAGCGGCAATACCGGTTGTTTTCTGGATACCCAGTACCCTGAGCTGGTGGAAGGGGATGGGGAGCAGGATGTGGCCCTCACTATCCATGAAGAACTGGTTGGTGACCTGCTACGGCACTTGGATGTGCACAAGTCGATGGAACCAGATGGGATCCACCCAAGGGTACTGAAAGAACTGGCAGAGGAGCTGGCCAAGCCGCTTACCATCATTTATCAATAGTCCTGGCTATCGGGGGAGGTCCCAGTTGACTGGTGGCTAGCAAACGTGACGCCCATCTACAAGAAGGGCCGGAGGGCAGACCCGGGAAACTACAGGCCTGTCAGTTTGACCTCAGTGCCAGGAAAGCTCATGGAGAAGATTCTCTTGAGAGTCATCACGCAGCACTTGCAGGGCAAGCAGGCGATCAGGCCCAGTCAGCATGGGTTTATGAAAGGCAGATCCTGCTTGACGAACCTGATCTCCTTCTATGACAAAGTGATGCGCTGGGTGGACGAGGGCAAGGCTGTGGATGTGGTCTACCTTGACTTCAGCAAGGCTTTTGACACCATTTCCCACAGCACTCTCCTCAAGAAACTGGCTGCTCTTGGCTTGGACTGGCACACACTTCGTTGGGTTAGAAACTGGCTGGATAGCCAGGCCCAAAGAGTCGTGGTAAATGGAGTCAAGTCCAGTTGGAGGCCAGTCACTAGTGGCGTTCCCCAGGGCTCGGTGCTGGGGCCGGTCCTCTTTAATATCTTCATCAATGATCTGGACGAGGGCATTGAGTGCACCCTCAGTAAGTTCGCAGATGACACCAAGCTAGGTGCGTGTGTCGATCTGCTCAAGGGTAGGAAGGCTCTGCAGGAGGATCTGGATAGGCTGCACCGATGGGCTGAGGTCAACTGCATGAAGTTCAACAAGGCCAGGTGCTGGGTCCTCCACCTGGGATGCAATAACCCCAAGCAGAGCTACAGGCTGGGAGAGGAGTGGTTGGAGAGCTGCCAGGCAGAGAAGGACCTGGGAGTGATGGTTGATAGTCGGCTGAATATGAGCCAGCAGTGTGCTCAGGTGGCCAAGAAGGCCAACAACATCCTGGCTTGCATAAGAAACAGTGTGACCAGCAGGGCTAGGGAGGTGATCGTCCCCCTGTACTCGGCTCTGGTGAGGCTGCACCTCGAGTACTGTGTTCAGTTTTGGGCCCCTCACTACAAGAAGGACATTGAGGTGCTTGGGAGAGTCCAGAGAAGGGCGACGAAGCTGGTGAGGGGCCTGGAGAACAAGTCCTACGAGGAGCGGCTGAGGGAGCTGGGCTTGTTCAGCCTGGAGAAAAGGAGGCTCAGGGATGACCTTATTGCTCTCTACAGATACCTTAAAGGAGGCTGTAGAGAGGTGGGGATTGGTCTGTTCTCCCACGTGCCTGGTGACAGGACAAGGGGGAATGGGCTTAAGTTGCACCAGGGGAGTTTTAGGTTGGATCTTAGGAAGAACTTCTTTACCGAAAGGGTTGTTAGACATTGGAACAGGCTGCCCAGGGAAGTGGTGGAGTCACCATCCCTGGAGGTCTTTAAAAGACGTTTAGATGTAGACCTTAGGGTTATGGTTTAGTGAGGACTGTTAGTGTTAGGTCAGAGGTTGGACTCGATGATCTTGAGGTCTCTTCCAACCTAGAAATTCTGTGATTCTGTGATTCTGTGATATGATGCTGTCTCAGGTGTGCCGCCATGGTAGCCATTGGCACCTGCTGTTCTTCAACCCTCAGCAAACCCACAACTGAAGGATTCTGTGGAAGGCCAAGCAAGGTAGACAACTGTTTACTGTCCCCAGTCTCCAAGGCAGTGATGCCAAAGCCCCACCAGTGGTGCCCTCTGGAACTTTCAAGTACCCTCTTGTAATAAATGACTAAGTCCCAAATAGAATTACAATCAAAGTTTACAAATTTTTAAGCTAATAGAGGTCAGCAAACAGCACTGGGTGCGCCAGGAGTCTCTGCTCCACCAAGATGCACACCAGTTACATCAAGCAGCTGGTTTTTATGCTCCTAGGCTAATACATATTCATTACTACTTCTAGTAAAGGCAGGGTTACTATAATTAGTTCCCAGAATCCGAACCCTCCCACTGGCACATGAGTATCAGTCTCCAGTGGTCCCTCTGGGGGGTCTCTCATGCTGAAGGCTCATAGTCTTCCTCCCAGGCTTTTTTCTTTTCCTTCTCCTTTGTCTATCTTGGCCGGATGTCAGAGACTTGTGCAGAGTCCCATGCAAGCTTTCTCTTTCAGTTGTCCTTCAGCTTTCCCCTTCTCCTTAATCTCTTGGCCAGATACAGAGACTAGTGTAGTGTCCCATACAATAGTCAAAATAGTTAGCAGTTATTCTGACCCCCCCCCCAGATATCAGAAACTCAAGGTTTACCCTTCAAGCCCTCTATTGACACGAATTGCTGAAACATTCCTTACACTCTCCTGAAGCAGTCTATTCCAAGGATGAACATAGCCTCCAGGCCAGTCCCAATGGGGTGTTTTTGCCATTCCTCCCCAGTTAGACTCACTTCAGCCTCCAAGACAGTTAACTCTTGGGATCCCCCTGTCACTCCAGAAATATAGGTGGGTTCTACCTCTTTAAGTCTTGATGTCGTTAGGGTACACTGTGCACCGGTGTCCAGTAGAGCCTGATACATTTGTGGGTTTCATGTGCCAGGCCATTAAATGTACACAGTCCAGTAAACCCAATTGTCCCTTTCCTCCCTGCATCCCCCTGGCTGGAAGCAAGACCCCTCTAGTCCTGCTCATAGTATTCATTACTGTGTCTGGTAGACAGCCCACTGGAAACATGTCCCACTATGGCACTGTCACCCCATGTGGCAGGGGAGAAGGCGATGACAGCCAAGGGGCACATCTGGGTGTGAAAGGTGGGGCCCAGCAGAGACAAGGAGTCAAGACAGTGGTGTGGGCAACACCAGGAGAAGCAGCCCAAGGGGTGGTGCTGCTGGTGAGGACAAATTTGTGCCAGCAGCCTGAGTGGGCAGCAACTGTGCGCTGGTGAGGGGAGGCCAGGAAGCGCATGCCAAGAGCGCTCCTGCCAGCAGAGACAAGGCCAGCGGTGAGGCCAAGGGGAGAGGCAGGCCCAGGGCAGGGGGCTGCAAGGGCCATGCTGAGCTCCCTGCCCCAGAAGCAACCGCACTGGCCCTCAGCAGATGTGCTGGCTGGCACACATGGGGAGGTGCTGGCGTGCATCAGAGAGCAGCAAGGAGGGCGCTGGAGAGGGCCGGGGCAAGGCGGGCAGCAGATCCCCATGCAGGGGCTGGCTGGCCCTGGATGCTCCATGAGTGCGTTGCAGGTCCTGGCAGGCTGCGGTGAGGGGGCAAATGCCCTGGGCCCCCTTTCTGCTTTGACCAGGCCAGCAAGGGCCCAGAGCAGCCTCCTCTCCCCTGCCCCTCCAGCTCTGGGCTCCCTTCACGCAGTCCTGGCTCTGCAGCACCAAGCCCTGCTGGGAGCCCTCCCCTGCATGCTGCCACCACTCCCTGACGCTGCTGTTGCCCTTTGCTGGGCAATGCCCAGCCCAGCCCAGCAGCCCAGGCTGGGCTGGCCCCAGGGCAGTGCCCACTGCAGGCTGCTGCAGGGCTCTGGGCATGGCCACCACAGCCCCAGCCCCTCGCAAGGCACCTCAGCTGCTGGGACAAAAGCGGCTCTGGGCCTCCCCAGTAGTCCCCAGGCTGGGGCCAGCCATGGCTCAGGCGATGGAGGTCCATGAAGCTGCAGGAGCCCTGGTCTCTTGCCTGCGAGATCCCTAGCACAGAGTATCTGTGTCCCACAGGGCCAGCACAAGAGGCCTGGCCCAGGCACAGAGCAGCTCCAGATTCCAGTCCATGAAGCTCCAGATTGCCCCACTGAGTAGTGATGGGCAGCCCCAATGGCCAGCTGAGCTATTCCTAAATGTGACAGCAGTGCTTTTGGCCTTGAGCCCCTTCTCCATTGGGAGAATGAGATGGGATCTGAGAGCTGTGAATATCTAATGGCTTCTTTATTGTCTTTATCTACACTGGAAGATTGGTTCTTGAAGTACCGTAGATGACTGGGTCAAAATAAAAATCAATATGTAGGAGGATAAGAAGAAATTCCCTTAAATTAAAATAATACTATCACACGTTAAAAAATAAAAATAAAAAAAAATAAAAAAAAATCAGAAAATATTTTGTGAGATATTCGCTCAGTATTTTTAGGCTGGTGAGCATATTAATGATGCTTAAGAAGTATGTATGAAAGTAATTTCCTGAGAGCATTTTTCAGTTCCTGGTTCCTCATGCTGTAGATTACGGGATTCACTGCTGGAGGCATCACTACGTACAAAAATGCCACCGCCAGGTCTAGGGATGGGGAAGAGACAGAAGGAGGCTTCAGGTAGGCAAACAAACCAGTGCTGACAGTC
Organism: Aythya marila; assembly: GCF_965140915.1. Taxonomy (NCBI): domain Eukaryota; kingdom Metazoa; phylum Chordata; class Aves; order Anseriformes; family Anatidae; genus Aythya; species Aythya marila. The sequence continues at coordinate 197,245 of NW_028136611.1, read as the reverse complement.
ATAGAGACAACAGCCAGGTGAGAGAGGCATGTGGAAAAGGCTTTGTCCTGGCCATGCTCAGAGGGCATCCTCATCACCGCTCTAAAGATCAGCATATAGGACACCACAATGTAAACAAAACAACCAAAAACTAAAGAAACACTAAAGACAAGTGCCCCGACTTCCCTGAGGTAGGCATCTGAGCAGGAGAGCTTGAGGATCTGGGGGATTTCACAGAAGAACTGGTCCACAGCATTGCCGTGGCAGAGGGGCAGGGAAAATGTACTGTCTGTATGCAGGACAGCATTGAGAAAGCCACTGCCCCAGGCAGCTGCTGCCATCTGGGCACAAGCTCTGCTGCCCAGGAGGCTCCCATAATGCAGGGGCTTGCAGATGGCAACGTAGCGGTCGTAGGCCATGACAGTGAGAAGGGAATACTCTGCATCAAAAAAGAAGACTATGAAAGGGACTTGTGCAACACAGCCTTGATAGGAGATGGCCCTGGTGTCCTAGAGGGCATTGGCTGTTGCTTTGGGGACAGTGGTGAAGATGCAGCCCAGGTCGAGGCGGACGAGGTTGAGGAGGAAGAAGTACATGGGGGTGTGGAGGCGGTGGTCGCAGGCTACAGCGGTGAGGATGAGGCCGTTGCCCAGGAGGGCAGCCAGGTAGATGTCCAAGAAGAGCCCAAAGTGCAGGAGCTTCTGCTCCCGCTTGTCTGTGAATGCCAGCAGGAGGAACTCACTCACGGTGCTGACGTTGGGCATTTGCTGACATTAAACACAGCTGTCTGTTGAAGAGGATAAGGCAGAACAAGTTAGTACACACTTCTCTGAGGGAGACTTATTACGAGCCTTAGAGCACCCCCAGCCCGAGCATTTGTTTGCAGGAGAACCTTTCTGCAGCTTTCTTGCTTGAGCTCCAGCTGGTGCTGGCTGATAGTGGCACTGGGAGCAGGGGCTGCTGTGGGCTCCAGAGGAGTCCTTCCTGCTGTGCTGCAGGATGGAAGCAGGAAGATGGGAGAAACTCAAGTGCCATCCACTTGGCACATCCATGAGCTTTTCAGTGTTGTTGTCAACAACCCAATGCAGAGCAGAGCTGCAGGTTTTTTTTTGCCCCCCCCCCCCCACTTTTTTTTTTTTAATTTAGCTTTCAATAACACTTCTAATGCTTATGACAGGTGTTGGATGCTTGAACTCCCTTACATTACCTGTGCACTCCCAGAGAAATCCTGTGGGTGCCAGGAGGAAAAGGGACCGTGCCTTGGTGAAGACTGACCAGTGCAGCTCTGTCACTTTTGTCATTCCTCTGAGCTACAGGACCATCCCACTCTGGTGTTTCCCTGAGGAAAAAAAAAAAAAAAAAAAAAAAAATTAGATGGCTGCTAATTGAGGAGAGCCACAGCAAGCCAGAAGGAGCTTGAGAGCTTCTCCTCGTCTGAGCTCTGCCTGCTCTGCTGGCCATGCCTGCCCCACAGCCCATGGGATGCAGGGGGAGAGGAAGCCAGGGAGGGACTGCTCAAGGAGAAGGCATCTGCACTGCAGGGCATGGCCACGAGGTGCCCGAATCCCCCCTTCCACAGCGTTTCTAGCAACAGCTCCTTCTGGCTGCCTGCCCCTCTCTCTGCTGCCTGCAGCTGTTCCTGCCGGGAACTTCTGATCTGCGACCACCTCTTCTTTCCCCCTGCCCATGCTCACAGACCCCATCCCATGCGGCTGTGCTCAGCGCTGCCCTGCAGCACCCTGCCACCAACAGGACCCTGCCAAGGGGCACCTCCATGGCTGCAGGAGCTACGGAGTAGCTGACAGAGAGCCTGGCATGGGCAGCCACGGCAGGGTGTTCTGGGCTGACTGGGGGCACCTGGCTTAGGGCACTCCAAGAGGCTTCTGCCAGACGTCCTCACCTCTCAGTGCAATCCAGCAGGACTCTCAAAGCCTACTGCATTGCCCACTGCCCTCCCAGAAACAAGACCCAGCAGGAGACCCTTCCAGGACCTGCAGCTGCATGGCCTTGCAGCCAGACACTTACCTCGTCAAGGGCTGTGCAGATTTCTCCTGCAGGCAGCTCTCAGCATCCTCCCTCTCCCAACTGCCTCCAAGCCCTCTCTCCTTCTCTCCTCTCCTCTTGCCAGCTGTGGTCAGAGCCCCCAGCCCTGCTGCACTTTGCAGAGGAGCTGCTCTTGGGCAGAGCTGTCTCTCTGCACCAGGGCCTCTTGCCAGGAGCTCTCTCTGTCCCAGGAGCCCGGCCCAGCTCAGCAACCCAAGGCATTGTAATTACTCCTCTGGGGGCTTTGATGATGAGCCCACAGACCTCAAGTACTAAGAGACAATTGAAGACATCTCTTCAGAAGTCCATGTCAGATGTATATTTCCTGGAGTGTCCCCCTGATGGCCAGCACTGACACAGCTCCCCCTTGGAGCTCGTTAGAGTAGAACATTGGAGGCAGTGAGGACAAGGAGACAAAGACAGTGTGAAGGTGACACTGAGGTGTAGACAAAGTGGATGCGTTTCACCAAACACAAGGGCCAAACCTTGACACCCTGCCTCTGGGAGAGAGAACCTTTCCCTTTACACCTTGCTCAGGGCTCTTCCTGGGGCAGTAGGAGATGGGGATGTGCATTGCCAAGTTCAGGAGAATGGTACAACTCCTTCCTGGTTCATGGGTAGGGGCAAGGAGGCAATGAGGCCCTGGTGCTCTCTCCTCATAGGTCTCACTGGCAGAGACAACAGCCATAGCCATAGACACAAAGACCTGGGTCCTGTTGGGACTTTCAGCCCTTCCATAGCCTTAGCTCCTCTCCAAATCAGGATATTGTAGGGACTCCCATGTACCTCTTTACCGGCTAGCTGTAGACACTTGTCCATGTGGTGTCACACTGGATGTGAGCTGAGTCTGACAATCCAGATCTTCTTGGTGGCTATGCTCCTCATAAGGCAGCTCTGTAGGAAGCTGGCCTGGTTCCTGGTGAGCAGGCACTACTGCTCGTATGGCATCCCTCGTGGTGCCCTGGGCACTGCTCACTCAGCACAGTCCCAGTCTGCCCTGATGTGTGGGGTTCCTCTTCCTCCAGTGCAGGACTGGGCTCTTCTCCTTCTCAATGTCAAGAAGTTTGTATAGGGAAAATCCTGCAGTTCTCAAGGTTCCTCTGGACAGATGCCACATTCTGTCAGCTGTTAATATCTGCAGGGAGATGTCTCATTCTAATTGTGCTCTCACAAGATAACAGTATCAGCAGTTGTAGGAGAGTGTGAACAGTAGAGGAGTAACTAGTTGAATGAAGCTGCAGAACAGGCTCACAGAAGGGTAGAGGATGGAAGGTTGCCCAGTTCCACTTTTTCTGTGCTTCTCATGTATGCTGTCATTTTCTCTGAAGCCCTATCATTTTCTCTGGAGTCCTAAATGTTGTTAGGCTGGGCAAAGAAAAAAAATTAGAATGGCCAAAACCCAGCTGGAGCTCAATATGTCTATTACCGTTAAAGACAATAAAAATGGTTTTTGTTTGTTTGTTCATTTGAATTAAAAGAGATGATGAAAAGGCTGAGGTACTCAGTGCATTCTTTACCTCAGTGTTTTGCAGCAAGACCAGTTGTTACCCTGATACTCTGCCCCTGAGCTGGTAGATAAGGACCTCGAACAGAATGAAGCTCTCATAATCCATGAGGAAATGGTTAGAGAACTGCTACTCCACCCAGATATGCAGACGTATAGGGGGCTAGATGGGATCCACCCATTGGTACTGAGGGAGCTGGCTGAAGTACTCACCAAGCCATTTTCCATCATTTTTCAGCAGTCCTGGCTATCAGGGGAGGTCCCTGTCAACTGTCAACTAGCAAATATGATGGATATCTACAAGAAGAGACAGAAGGATGATCCGAGACCTACAGACCTGTCAGTCTGACCTCTGAGCCAGGGAAACTCATGGAGCAGATTATCTTGAGTACCATCACACAACAGGACAACCAGCTAATCAGGCCCTTTGATAAGCCCAGTTGAGTTTATCAAAGCAGGACCTGCTTGACAAATCAGATCTAAATCTATGAGAAGGTGATGTGCTCAGTGGACAAGGGAAAGGCTGTGGATGTGGTCTACCTAAACTTCAATAAGGCTTTTGAAACCATTTCCCACAGCATTCTTCCAGAGGATCTGGCTGCTTAAGGCCTGGAAAGAATTACATTTCATTGGGTTAAAAACTGGCTGTGTGGCTGGGTCCAAAGATTTGCGGTGAATGGATATAAATGTACCTGCAGGTGAGAGCAAGGCCAGTTCACAGAGTTGTGCCAGGTCTATAAACCAAAGCTAAACCAAGGGAAGCATGGCCTGATAAAACAAAACAAAGCACAGCCAGGGAAGGCAAAGCTGAGCAAAGGAAAGTAGCACCAGGAAAAGCAAAGCATAACTAGGAAAGATAAAGCAAACAAAGGAAAGCAAAGCAGTTTGAGGCAAGGCAAGGCAAAGCACAGCACGGGTAGGAAAAGCAAAGCAGTGCCAGGTCTATAAAACAAAGCTAAACCAAGGAAAGCATGGCCAGGGAAGGGAAAGCTGAGCAAGGGAAAGCAGAGCAAAGGAACGTAGCACAAGGAAAAGCAAAGCATTGCCAGGAAAGAAACAGCAAAAGAATCTGAGGCAAAGCAAAGCAAAGCCGGGGCAAGAACAGCAGAGGAAAGGAGGTATGGAAAAGCAAAACTGTGCCAGCAAGAGCAAAGCAAAGCGGAGCAAGGCAAAACAAAGAGAAGCAAAGCAAACGTAGCAAGCTGGCGGCCAGCCCTCCTTTGGGTTCCAAGTGTCTGTGGGGGGGAGACCGGAGGGCCTCCATGTTGTGTGCAGGTGGCAGCCAGACTTGGGCAGTGGCTGTACCCTGATCGCCCCCTCCTCAGCCTTCTTCACAGCTCCTAGTCCACTGTGACAGCCGGCAAGAACCATGTCTTGCTTTAGCTGGTTTTATATATCTATATACATTGTGTTGTTGTTGTTGTTGTGGATTTCTTCCACCGTAGTTGTGGAATCATGTAGTTCCTTACTGTTTTGAGAACCTCACACACACAACTAGCAGTGTGGCCCACCCAAGCCAGCTCGCCGCATGGCTAGGGACAAAGTATGGACCATATGGGGCGGCCAGGCCTGCTGCCCCTACAATCCGGTTCCGAGGGGACAGTGGCTGGGCTGCGGGGAGGCCAAGTTCTGTGTCTGACGGTTGATGCGTTCATAAATTTACCAACCGACTCAGCAGCAAAATCAGTGAGACGATCTCCAAAGGAAGCCAAGCACAGCACAGGAGAGCAGAGCAATGTGGATGAAAGCTGAGCGAGACAAGGAAAAGCACTGCTAGGCATAGGGAAAAGCAGTGACAACCAGGGCCTGAAAAAGCAAAGCACGGCCTGTAAAAACACATCAGACAGGTCCAAAATGAAAACAAATCATGCAAGGAACATGAAAAAAAACTAATAATAATAAAAAAAATAATAGAAGATGAAAGGCAAAGCAAATCAAAGCAGAGCAAAGGAAAGCATTGCCAGGGAAGGCAAAGCAGAGCAAAGGAACGTAGCACGAGGAAAAGCAAAGCATTTTAAGGAAAGCAAAAGCAAAGCAATGTGAGGCAAAGCTGGGGCAAGAACAGCAGAGGAAAGGAGGTATGGAAAAGCAAAACTGTGCCAGCAAGAGCAAAGCAAAGCGGAGCAAGGCAAAACAAAGAGAAGCAAAGCGAACGTAGCGAGCTGGCGGCCAGCCCTCCTTTGGGTTCCAAGTGCCTGTTGGGGGGAGACCGGAGGGCTCTCATGTTGTGTGCAGGTGGCAGCCGGACTTGGACAGTGGCTGTACCCTGATCGCCCTCTCCCCAGCCTCCTTCACATCTCCTGGTCCACCGTGACGTTGGGCAAGAACCATGTCTTGCTTTATCTGTTTATTTCTTTATTGTTGCCTTTCTTCCAGCGTAGTTGTGGGAATCATGTTGTTACTTACAGAAAAGACCGTGCTGGGTGTGCAGGCCTGCTGCCCCCTCGTGCCAGTTCCGAGGGAACGGTCGCTGGGCTGCGGGGAGGCCAAGTTCTGTGTCTGACGGTTTATGCGTTCGTAATTATAGCGATCGACTCGGCATCAAAAGCCGCGGGACGGTCTCCGAGAGAAGCCTAGCACGGCACAGGAGAGCAGAGCAATGCGGTTGAAAGCCGAGCAAGGCAAGGCAGAGCCCTGCTAGGGAAAGGACGGCGGGGTTGGTTCCCGGCCGGCAGGTGTTCCCCGCCTCGGGGCGCCGCGGGCGCCTCGTCTAAGCGCTGCGGACAGCAGCCGCCAGGTCTACCCGGGCGCGGTCGCCATGTTTGCTTAGCCGGCGGCGACCTGTAGGGGTCGCTGCAGGTCCGGCCGCGAGAACGGCGTCGGGGTCTGCCCGGCAGCGACGGGAGCGCGGGCGCGAGCGCGTTTGCGAGGGCTCCCGTCCGCGGGTCGGTCGAGCGGTTCCCGAGCGGGTCCGATGGCGCGGAAAGCGTCGGAAATTCCCGGAAAGGTGCGAAAAGTGCCGGAAGGGCCCGTTGGAAAAGCGAAGGAAGGCGGGCCGGCGCTGTCGGTTCCCGGCCGGCGGGTCTCCCCGTGTCTCCCTGAGGTTGCCAGGTCTACCGTGTACCCCCCGTTGCCGCCACGTCTCCCCGTGTCCCCCTGAGGTTGCCAGGTCTACCGTGTGCCCCCCGTTGCCGCCACGTCTCCCCGTGTCGTCCTGCGGCCGCCAGGTGTCCCGGTGCCCTCCTGCGGCCGCCAGGTCTCCCCGCGTCCCGCCGAGGTTGCCAGGTCTACCGCATCCCCCCGTCGCCTCGTCTGCCGATCCTGCCGCGGCCGCCTGGTGTCCCCGCGTCGTCCCGCGGCCGCCTGGTCTCCCCGTAGCTTCCTGCGGCCGCCAGGTCTACCCGGGCGCGGTCGCCATGTTTGCTTATCCGGCGGCGACCTGTAGGGGTCGCTGCAGGTCCGGCCGCGAGAACGGCGTCGGGGTCTGCCCGGCAGCGACGGGAGCGCGCGCGCGCGCGCGTTTGCGAAGGCGCACGTCCGCGGGTCGGTCGAGCGGTTCCCGAGCGGGTCCGATGGCGCGGAAAGCGTCGGAAATTCCCGGAAAGGTGCGAAAAAGCCCGAAAAGGCTGGAAAAGTGCCGGAAGGGCCCGTGGGAAAAGCGAAGGAAGGCGGGCCGGCGCCGTCGGTTCCCGGCCGGCGGGTCCCCCTGAGGTTGCCAGGTCTACCCGCGCGGAGGAAATAGCCGCCGGTCGGGCGGAGGGAACGGCGGCCAGGTCTAC